>NC_053023.1:321411194-321708063 GCF_003073215.2 Triticum urartu | reverse complement strand
AGGGAAAACCAGTGGTAAAAAATTCAGCGCTGGGTGGGAAAAACAACAAAAATAAGGATGTAGATATGAAAAGGGAATTTTATGTGTTTTCTATATACTGATACGTGTATATGAACTAGTAAAACTATAGGTAGAGATTAGAAAACGGATGTAGGACATGCGTTTCAAGAGGAAAATAGAACTGGGCTGTGTGTTTGATTCAGTAAAAAAACTGCCTGCAGATGTTGTAAGACAAAATATAACTAACGCTGGCGGGCCAGAGGCCAGTAGATACCTGCTGGATCTTTGTGCCCCGTTGTCGTCATGGGCTGGGCCTATTAAAAACAAAACAATCCTGGGCAATCTACAACCCAGTTGAAACTTGCTTGACCTGAAAAAACAATATACGTGCTCAATAAATGAGAGAATTCTGCAAGTACAGACTGATAACTGGGATGCAGCACGGATATTGTTTTTTTATCATGATAATAAGTGCATGCACTTGTTTCGAAAAAATTGGAGAACTGGGAATTCGAACAGCGGGTACTTATGCTAACCATCAAATAAGAATCAGGTGCCTGAAAATTCGTTTCGAAACAAATGATTCAGCTTTATATCCACATCGACCCTCGCATGATGGTTGGAAGCAAATGCAAGTTCATACCAAAAGATCGTTAACAACAATACCAACTTGCGGACGACAAGGTAGTACAACTACCAATACCAAACTAACTTATAATCTTTTTACTCCTGGCCCTAGTGTTCATCTGGTAGAAAATCTTGCAGAGGACCAGCTCCCGCTCCTTCTCTTGCTCCAGGTCCCCGAGGTGGTACTGGTGCATCACCCAGTTGGTCCTCTGCTGGTCGAAGTTCTTGTTGGTGTGCAGCACCAGAACCTTTTTTGCTGCCCATCTGCCGGCCGTTGACCATCACCGGCAAGGTATTGCCGGTCTTGTGCCACATCGCGTGCATGCCACATCACGCGCCCCTTTTGAATGCCCTGGAATTGCGCTGGAAGAAATGCTTCCTTAGGCCACTCAGTGTGATACCTGCAGTATTGTGGAATACAGGTTTTAGTGTACCTAGTTGGCATTTTCATAACATCTTTGGTATGTTGCAGTCACTTGTTTCACTTTTTATTAACTGTCAAATTGTAATTGCTTCACCAGGTCTGCGTCTAAAAAGAAAAATAGAGCTATAAACAAATGAATATGTTTGTGCAAGTAGACGGCCGATCGGTGTCTTACCTGGAAGTTTCTCAGGTTGGGTGTAACATATGCCGTGCACGCTGTCGATGGTTGGTATGAACAAATCGATGTGAGACTGAAATATCGCGCTGTGAGCACTCACTTTGGCCTCAAGGTACTCGATCAGCTCCTGATCCGTGGGATCAAACTTGACGCCAGCCGGCAGCACGGGCCAGTCCTTCTTCGGCTTGCATCGGTAACTCCAGTTATATGGTACTCAATGTATGATCAATCGACTGTTGTAAGTGAATGATGAAAGATTTCAACAGATAAGTGGTACTCCAAATCTGAAGTCCAGAATACCCGAACATGGCGCCGGGATTCTTGTGTCACCTCACGCGCAGCGTGTTGTCACGTCAATTCAATGTGTGGACATGATGAATAATTTAACTGATGTATACTAGTACTGCTACTGTACTACTTACTAGTCGTATTTAGTGTCACGATTTATACATAGGTTTAACTAACAAGTACACACTTGAAGCCTAACTAATATATATGGCTCTGCACAGCATCTCCTTCATCATTATCAGTACATCCTACGTAGGTGAGTTAGGATGCACTTGATCCCAGGAAGGTATCTATCCTTCAAACCAGAGGAGTGCTTCAAACTAACAACAGTACATAATATCCAACAAAAGAGGGTCGTGCTACAGCAGCAGAATACATGGCTTAGTCCAGATATCAGCACGAATCAAGTTGTGCATATTTGCTGTTGGCATGAACCACATCGCCGCATGTCGGGTTTGCAAAAGCCATCCATCGCATGGAAGCTTGATGCCTTTCACACACTGAAGATTATCTGGCAACAAGCTGTGTCGACAAATCTCTGGATATGGTGATTCATGAAACCCATGGTATGATGTGTAAACACAGCCCCCCCTCATGAATAGAAGTTGCATAGCACAGTAATCATCGCCGGTGATATGATCGATGATTGGTTGGATGATCAGATAATTGAGCCCGAGGAACAAGGAGTGGTTGCCGAGGCTGTAAACCCGCCTCCAGTTGAAGATGTCTGGCCCAATGGAGCTGGGATCTTTCTCGAACACGAAGCAGCCATAGCCATCAATGTCACGAACACCCCACACATTGTACTGCATGTGCTTTGATGTAATGGTTTGGTCAATTTGGTACGTGCGAATGAGCATCAAATGACCGCCGTCAGCTGAACGAGCGATAAACCACCACCCATCGGCTGGTATGATTCCAGGTCCTGGAATCATGAAGGCCAGCGCATTTGCATCTGCTGCAACAATTCAAATTGGATACCAAAAGGACAAAAATAAACAATCATGTTCAGAGTATGTGTGGAATTAAGATTATTATAACAGTGACACATATCATAGACAGAGAATTGCAATGCCGTGGTCATAATCATACCCCTAGTTATAAAAATAAGCCAATGGCTTTCATATTCTAGCAATATGTCATGGTTCAAACATCATGTAACAATGAGAGGAAAACAATTATGACAACGCCTACTCATATACTACCATAGCACTTACTACTACTGTTCTCAAATCAACTCTAAGCAATAACATGCGTTGTTATAAAAATCTTGTAAACGAGAGTAACATATAGCAATCATGATGTTATGCTCATAATATGTATTCGAACAATCATTAGATGCCAATTGTTCTCATATCAACTCTAACAATAACATGTGTGGTCATAAAAATCTAGGAAATGAGAGGAACATATAGCAATGATGTGGTTATGGACATGCTATGCATTCTAAATTTGTAACAACTGAACATGTAGTCGTATTCATAAGGTAAAGATGAGATGAGATAGAACAATTACACGACAATAGATTCCACCAATATAGGTAGCCAATCTGTGCATCGACCGCGTAAACGATGCCATCATGCACTATAGCATCAGACAAAAATGTTTCCTCAACAGGATTGTTGATGAGCCATAACCATGTATGGCGACCGGATTCCAGATAGACTAATCCCTTGTTGAACAAGGCAATGATCTTGTAATCCATGTAGTCTTCTGATGGTGTGGGCACTTCGCAGATTACAACTTTCTGCAAACAGAAGTCGAGCCAAAAGCTTGACGCGTCTCGTGCGTAGTAGGTAGGAGTGTCCGGCGGGCCACGATGCTCGATGGCGGCAGTATCCAACGATGGAAGGGTGATCTCTCGCTGGGTGTAGATATCCACGAGACGCCACGGACTACCGGTGTGGTGGATGAGGACGATCCAGTTGGCCTTCATGCCCGCCCAATAGTGGCCGCGCATGAAGGACAGGTGGACGGGTAGTGGTAGCATGTCGAGGGGCACCATGGCAACCTCCGTAGGATCATCAAGTCGGTGTCTGGGCCACCTGCGAGGATCGGGCATCAGCAAGCAGGGTGTCTTGAAAAGAGCCGGCTTGTTGCAGACGAGTAAATGGTACAAAGACACCGAGCATGCGGCCAGACGGACGGTGCTGAGTAGGTCCATACGACTACAGATCTGCTCCAAGAGAACACCGGGGAGGGAATTCCAATCGCGGCATTGCGTGTCAGTCGGTTCTGCCATTGGGGTTTTTGGTGCATGCGAGCCAGTGGGGAAGTGGATTCGGGCGGGCGAGCGAAGAAGCTTCTCCTCGTGTGGCCGAGCAGTGAGCGGGGGGATATGGTACGCGCGAGCTACCAAGGAAGATGGCGCGAGCGGGCGAGCAGTGAGCGGGGGTAAATGGTGTGCGGCCGACGATGGGGAAGAGAGGAGGAAGAAGAAGAGAGGAGGAAGAAGAGTGGAAGACAGGGAAGAAAGTGTATTCAATCTCAATTCTACTACTCCCTCCGTCTAGGTGCGTAAGTCACCTTACGAAAACCAAATAATCCCAAAACACTTAGGCACCGTACATTAACTCCCTTCTCGTTCTTTGTTTTATGGCATATCAACCAATAAGATATGTGGGTTGTGCATGCTTTCGATGACTTGAGACTACCAAACATAACCGACTGATTTAGTAACACCAACATGCTGGTTCAGCTTATTAATTACGTGTCCCATCTGCTGTAGTGTGTATTGTCACTTCACTACGAAGACTAGTTGAATAGTTCTCTCTGACCGAGATGGGGAATAAATGGATCGCGAGGAATTCCTTTCTACAGTATCCCTATGCCTCTACGCTCACTTCATTCATTTGGCTCTGTACCTAGTCACTTGTTGAAATCTATAGCCGAATGGACATGTCAATGGGAGGGAGTAAGCCCCATGCATGCATGCAACATGCAACACTCACACTTACACATGGACGCACACAACACTCATGCACCCATGCGGCACACAGCACACGACGCAACACACACGCTCACGCTCACGTGCTCAACCTACTCCCTACGTTCATGAAAGACTATACATTTAGAGATTTACACATGGACCAGCACATAATTAACGCCCAAAAGTAGCAGACTTATGTGTGCATGCGACCATTGAGATAAGAAGATTAAATGAAGGCCGTTGCATGCTGTAATTAAGGATAGACATGTATCCTATACCTACAGCACAAGTTGGTGCATTAGTCAATCAATATCGATTTAGATTAAAGGCTAAATACATTGGAAGTGTAGATGTACATCATGTAGTACACTCTTTGTTTGAAGAACGAGGGAGGACACGTGCATGCACTCACATACACAGCCAGGGCGGTTCGCGCGCAAGGGTTGGACTCGTGTCGCGCCTGCGTAAAGTTTTGTTTAACTGATTTCTTTGCTCTACCAACTGACAGGTGGGACCCAGAAACCAGGTAACAATTTAGCCAGTCAACAAAGTGCCACGTCGACTATGTGGCCGGTCAGTAGGGTGCAATACGGTGCTCTACGATGAGCTAGTGATCGCATAATCGCCGCAAAACTATATATAGTGACCGTAAAGAGCGTACTGTTGCATATGTTGACAGCTAGTGTATTTTTCTCGTTTCAAATTAAGCCATATTAATCGGAAAGGATGCAGTATGGAATACTACTACTGGTACTAGTACTGCTTTGATGTGTCCCGTTAACTTGCCGAACAAGGAGAAGATTGCTTACTATGCCTCTCCCTCGCCCACGCGCGCGGTGGTTCGTAGGACGAGGAGAGGGTTTTGACTACAGCACCCTCTCCCTCTCCCTCTCCCTCTCCCTCGCCCTCGCCCTCGCGGTGGACGTGTAGCAGTTCAATTGGTGTCAGATTGCCAGAAGCATATTGTACTATAGTATCATCATTGTTGGACCTTCCGAAGAGGCGAAGATCCAAGTGCAAGGTTCACACGAGTACGAACTATTGAACCTCCCGATGAGGCAAAGAGCCAAGCGCAAGGTTTTATAGGAGTTGTCGTCCTAGTAGGAGTGTACTAGTACACTATAGCGAATGATGCTACTGTATGATGCTGCAACATCACGTATATCCAAAGTTGTGCCACCTTTTTTTCTCAAAGAGCGTGTTGGAGCCCATGCAACAACCACACAAGTTGCACGTACACATAACACATTTACTAGTAATAAATTCTAAAGGACAAATGCCAGTATGCACACAAGTTCATCTCCAACTCATGTGATAAATTTGTGCACGACTAGTCTACATATATTCACAGTGCTACCATTCACAATTACCGTACTCCACATACACGTTATAGATGGGCTACATGTCCACCTCCAGGTTCCAGTCCCAGGTGTTCTTCATGGATGGCACGATCCATAGCGGTGGGCAACGGGAATCATTGTCCCAGCTTTCTAGTCCGGTTCCACACGATGGAGACTCATCCAAGCTAAAGCGGCATAAATCAGGGATAGCGTGTCCCAGCATGTCGTTTATCCGGCGGTGCGCACTGAAGACACAACCATGCTTCATGAACGGCAGGCCTTCCGTGTCGTGCACGGAACATGGCATCAGCTTCACAATGGGGTAGCTGTCCCCGATGAAAAGCGAGTATTCTCCAAGAGTGTTCCTCGGCACCCACGTAGCATCACGGGGGTCGAACTCGACACCGTTCATCTGCTACACGCGGCATCCCAGATCTGGACACATGGTGACGTACATAGTCAAGGTCCATGCATAATAATGTTGTGCTCAAATGTGGCGGTCAGTAATACTGTGTAGCAAATAGTACTACTCCGGTATAGAGGAAGTAAAATAACCGGCTTATTATATATAGCCACTCTTGGCTACATGGATGAGATAGTAAGACATTGAAAAACAAAAATGGTGGCAGCTAGTGGGTTCAAGTCTTCAAGGGCCTAGCTAGCTATATGTGTCCTCCAAGGTAAAAAGTACTCCTACTAGTACTACAAAGTATACTACTAGTACAACAATGAAAGAGAAGGCGAGAGGGTTAAAAAATGGAATACCTGGGACCAATCATGGTAGATTATGTGACCATGTTGCACATCAGTGGTACCATGGGTAACGACTGCTAAGATAGTTGATCCCAATATGCCAAAGTCAGCTACAAGGTTCCAGGTTAGACCGAATTGCGAATGCAAATGCACATCCAGGATCGGCGATCTTATTTTGATCGGGGGATGACTGGTCCCTGCAAAATAATGGAGTACCGTTAGGGATGCAAATGATGGTTTGTGTATTCCATTTGTAATCTCCCGTACCGTAGGATGTCAACCAGATGAAACAAGTTCCCTGGCTTGTCACCACGAAGTTGCGGCCTAGATGGTGCACGGCGTCTTCGAATGTGTAGGGGTACAAATCTACCGCCGCCAACATGCGTCAGCCTCTGCCGTTACTACCTCCTGCATTGATGGCAATCCTTATGTCGAACACCGCAATGAGATAGTAATCATCATAGCCGTGTCGCTTTGTCGGTGGGTCCGCAATTGCTATCTTCTTCAATCTCATGTAGGCATCATCATACGTATTCTTGCCCAGCCAGTCCGAAAGGCTGATCCCGATGGTGGAGAAGGGGTCTACCGGAACGGCCGCACTGCTGTGGATGTTGTGCAAAATGATGGTGGTATCCGGCTGGAGGTATGCAAGCCAATCTTCGTTGGCACCGACCCAGACCTATATATAAGATGGTGGGCAGCGGAGAAATTACAGGATGGAAATGGAATAACTATGTACTACATGATCAAACTCCATTACTGACCTGCTCATCGGACAAAATCCGACTACCTCTCAACGTCGGCAACTCTAGCAGAGTCAACATGCAACCATGGCCAGGGAGCGGTGGACTGTTCGAAGGATTGTCCCATAGAAGAACCTTCTCCTCGAGGATGCATGGAAGACCAACAAGGATGGCCTGTTTAAGCAGCGTCTTGAAAAAGTTGGTGCAGGAAGCACCGAGTCTTGCAGCGGTGAGGACGTCGGAGCGGCGTGCGATTTCTCCCACAGGATCATCTTTCAAGGTCTCCTAGCCCCGACGAGGAGGAGAACCGCCTGGCGAATCCATGGGAGTAGTGACGAACTACCTTCTCTTCGGGGGGAGGGGAACTAGCGAGGAGGAGATAAGAGCGTAGTAACCGCAGGGCCTCGTCCCTTACAACTATAGATCATTCCTTAGCGAAGGGGTGAGGCTATTATTTACTAGTACTCCCTCCGATTCTTTTTACTCTACGCATAACAGCAGACCCGGATACCAAGGCAGGGGCTCGCTGCATGCTTTCTTGACGGAAATACCCCTAGCACATGGATGGGAAGAGTTAGCAGCTATAAATGCCCCATGCGGCCCATTGACTGTCCGCCCGCATTCTCCTCTCTCTGCATGCTGCATGGATGTCTCCCTCTCTCTCACATGACTGCATGCGGTGGCGCTGGCCTATGAGAAGCTCGCGTGGAGATAGCAATCTTCTCTCCAGAAGTGATTTTTTTGAAAGAAAGGGATTATGGAACGTTATGGGATTGCATTATACTCTAAATAATAGCACTAGTAAGAAATTTTTGGCACTAGGTAGTAGTTTTTGGCGTGGATTAAGAAATTTTGGGTATGTTTTTGCCATTTTTTGTACACGCCAACTAGTGTCAAAAAACGTCTTACATTATGTGACGGAGGAGTACGTACTTGTATTGTAGCTGTACTAGTACTACTTTTCTCAACTAGTAGTGTGATGTACTGTACTTCTAGTCTAGTCTAGTATAGTGCACCAGTTTTGAACTCTTGAATCTCAGGGCCAAGGAGCTACAGTTGGAAGTGGAGGGTACTACTGTTCTCTAGAACCATCACTGTACTATCAATGCAGGGGAAGTACACCTGCTAGTGGCCTAGTGGGTACTCTCGGTGCTCTATTCAGCCGCTCCTCTCACGTAGCTGGCCTACTCAGCCGCTCCTCTCACGCACACACTAGCAGCCTGTTTATCAGCGACGGTTACTGCGGGGGCAGAACATTTGACTTATTTGATACAGCGAGACTAAGCTTTTCGCTTCCATTTGTGGAGGTGTAATGGATCTCGTCGAACTTTGTTAGTAGTTCCTTCTTTATGAATGAGATGAAGCAAAACTTTTGCCTCCGTTTCAAAAAAACACTGCAAGAGGAATTTCTTTTATAGTAGAGCCGGTAATGGAGTGAAGTCCATGCACGCAATGCCACAAGCTACAGAGTAGTAGTAGAGCACTTTACGTACAGAGCCATATTGCTCAGTTCCCAATGTCCCGCCAGGCTTTTCCGGCTCCTCAGGCTTAATTGGGAGGCGCTATTTTAAATATGCTACTAGCTGGAAGCTGCAAGCGAGGTGCGGCTAGGGCGAGCACGCGAGCCACAGGATGCTGGGAAGGAAAACCCGTTCACGTGGCTAGGCTGTCCAGTGCACCCAGATTGTGGGGCCGCACATCCGTTTGGCTTCAAAACTCAAACTACCCGTGTAAAATATTGGCTCGCAGTGAAGTGTAGTAGTACTATTTTTTTAAAGGCCGCCGTGCGTTCGGCCAGGATTGAACCCACAAAACGAGGTATACACTCCCACGACCACTAGTAGTACTCATTGGAGTACAACGCAACCTAGAATCGCCTTTTGTCGCTAGTAGTACGTACATTGTTCCTTACAAGAAACCCCTAAGAGCATGGTTAATAGTATAGCCAGCTGCTGGCTATAAGCCAGTGCCATGTCATCTACATCCCATCTTATAGCCAACATGTAGTAGTAGTTTATTTCTTATAGCCCGCTGATTCAGCTCTATTGTACTTGCTCTAATAATGCAAGAAACCACTAAAATGCCAAGAAACTACTACCACTTGCATACATGGAAGACTTAAGATAAGACTACCTTATCAACCATTGTACATGCTCTTACCAACAAAAATCCTCGAGTGACCTCCTACCTCCGGCCCATCCACCTAGTCATCCTCTGCCATGGGAAGCAGCTACCGCCGCCGGCAGAAGGCGCGGTCAAAACCGCCGCCGGTGCGGAGCCCATGTTGCGGCAGCCCGGATGCCAGCTCCGTCCGGCGCTCGCGGCCGCTAGCTAGCCAAGATAGCTCCGTCCAGCTGCTTGTCCGCAAAGTTTGCTAGCTAGATTGGCAAGGCAGCGCAGCGGCTTGCTCACACGCGCCGCGCTAAGGCTAGCCATCTGGCTCGAGCGAAGGCCAGCGCGGCGGCTTGCTCGCTCATGATTCACGCTCGGGCCAGCCTGCCAACCCATGCGGAGGCCAGCGCGGCGTCCGGCCTGTCCAACAGAGCGGCGGCCAACTCGCTCATCACCGGCGCCACCGACGAACACGCATCAGTACTGTTTGAAGTAATGTTCAGGAAAAATAATGATTTGAGGGGGAATAACAGGATAGGATGTGGGTCCCTCATGTCAATGGTCAAACAAAATGTGTTGGTTTAAGCTGCCTCATCAACACGGACATGTGGGCCAACCCTGTCATAAATGGGTTTAAACGAACCTAATCGGTAGGAGTACTAGGTAGTTTTTTGGCGTGGATTAAGAAATTTTGGGTATGTTTTTGCTATTTTTTGTACAATAGATTCCTCCTAGGGCTGGTTGAAAGTGGTAGTTTTTTGTTAAATACTCTACATATTGTAAGTAGGAGTGAAAGTTAAGCTTTGGAAGCCAATAAGCAAGGCTAGTTACATAGTGCATATGTGTACATGATTGAAAGTAAATATCAACCATGAGTGACTAATATCTTGATGGAAAACTCGAAACTATGGAATACTAGGAAAAAATGCATGGTTGGAAATACTAGCAATGTTCATGTCCGTTGCAACGAATCATAATTAGAATAATACTTATTCACAAACTTTGGTACAAAACACTCTAATTTTGATATACATATGTCACTAGAGATATATTATGTTTCAATTAGAATATATTCCTTGGGCTGTTTTGGTGAGGTCAGGGAGGGATGTGGTTGGTTTTAAGATACTAATTATGAGTTTTTCTGCAAATTGGTAGACAAGTGGGATGTTGGTAAGAAAAGGCAACAACTTACCTCACAATCGTTAGATGTAGATGTAATGGTCAGAAACGACGGATGACAGACACACCAGCATCACCAACTTAGTCTTGTGTAGGAGTACTAGCAAGATCCGTGCATTGCACGGAACATCAAGATGCATTTTTTTATAAAACACTTGTTGTGATTGACCCTTGCGGGAGTAATCCCATGTGTAAAAACTAATGATATCTCGAGAAATATGAGATGAGGTGAAGAGGAGTGGGGTGTGGTTGTGGTTGGTGGTCGAACTGAGCGGAGGCATGGGGATTGACGACACCGGCAGCGGCCACCAGGCCAGTTTGTTTGAGAGGCTTCCTTTCTTAATTGCTCAACAATGAGGTTTGTTGGAGATAAGGATGAACGAGGGAAGGCCTTGTCTGCAAATGTGGAGAGGGGTGCGGGTATCTTTTAGTTTAATTTCCATCCGTCAAATATAGATCGGACGGTCTATATTGCAAGATGGCACACGTACCATCATCACCAACTCGGTTTTTTATAAGAGAAGAAACATAAGTATGGAGATACAAACGTATTATCGATACTTGCTTCAGTAAACTAGCATCTACATTCTATTCAACGCCTCGGCATGTGGGCCCTTAGCACAATGACTTCTCGACTATGTAAAATGAAGATTTTCCCATCGCCGACAAGGAGGGGTGATGGCGGCGCGCTTTTTGGCTTGCTCTAGTCCTAGTAGTCATACTAGGTGGTCTAAGCACGTGTAGATTTATTGTTTTACACGTCTCGTGTTTGCTGTACTGCCACGACTGTTCATGAATAGACGGTAAGTTATTCACGGGGAAACCCTTGTTGAGCGTGTTTGTGAGAGAGAGAGAGAGAGTGTGTGTGTGTGATATGTTAGAGACTGAGGCAATGATAACAGATTCTTTGTGTCTATGTGTGTGGAGGATAGAGAGAGACATGTACATGGGGCTTTGTGTTGTGTAACTGGAGACACATATACATAATTAGAGAGTGAGTGTGTGAGATACACATGCAGACATGAGGAGAGATGAGGATCCAGGTAAATGGGTGTTTGTGCGTGTCTGTGTGTGTTTGTGCACGCATTTGTGTGTGAGAGGGAGAGAGTGTATGTGGAGTAGAGAGACCACTGATGATGTAAACCTAGTATAAGGGAAGGGGGAATGGTGTGACATGTGTAGTAGCGAGATAGCACGGGTGCGGGCGGGGGGAGCAGACTATTTGGAAGAGACATCGAGTGTGTGTGTGGGAGAGGGGTGTGAGAGCGAGAGAAAGAGAGAGCTAGCGAGAGAGAGAGAGAGAGAGAGGAAGAGAGGGGGCGAGAGGGGTCGTTTGTGTCCATAAATGGCGTATAGATAGGGAGACAATGTTGATGTTGTCCAAAATTGGCCTATGAACGGAGACGCAAGGGAAGCGAGTCATCGTGTGTGTGATAGGGACTTCATGAGAGATCTAGATAGATGGTGTAGAGAACAATGTGCGAAATCGAGAATGATTATACATTAGGGAGCTATGCAAAGAGTCACGACATATATGTATAGAGGAAGGAGCTGGGGCGGGTCCGCATGTGGGAGAGATAGAAAGAGGAGAGTGGTGCACAAGGAGACAAAGTGTGCTTGTTTGCAGTGGGGGTGGTGTGTGAGGTGAGTGCGCGAGAACCACATAACTAGGGAGATAGACGTTTGGGGGAACGTTTTGTGTGTATGGGAAATATACACTCTACATAGTGCGTGTGCTTGGGTAAGAGAGATAGCGGGAGACCTAGAGAGTGAGGGAAGAGATGTGTGCATGCCCGAGAGACAAAGTGATAGAGACCTATGTTGGGGTCCGGACTTTACAAGAGAGAGGGGTGTTAATGTGCTCGTGTGTTGGTGTTTGGGGGAGAGAACGACTTCTCTCTCTCTCTATGTGTGTGTGTGTGGTGGGGGGGTTGACTTCAGATAAAGAGTGAGGTGTCTATATTTGAGGGACTTTAGCGTAATTGAGATATTGTGCACTCATGGTTGATCAATTTGTTTCACAGTTTGTACTATGAGATAACGATACTTTTGAACATGCGTGATATACCTTGATGTACCAGAATTACAAACCTAAGATTGGAATTTTGGAATTCGACCATCATTAGCTTTTGTAATTCATTTAAACGGAGGTACATTTTTTAAGCCGGGATTTCGTGATTTCAAATTCATATATCAAACCTAGAGATATACACATACGGGCATGTTCAAACTTTATAATCGTCCACTTTATTCATACACATACACATTTTTGCTTTTGTCATCATATTTAGGATAAACACATTTGGAATTTCATTTGAATTGGACCGTATGAAGGTATTTGCTTGTAGTAGCTCATTGATCCATATTTGAATTGAACGGATAATCTAAGTTTTGAGTTGGAGACATTGATTTTCAGAACATGCACATTTTTTTTGCGTGCAAAACAAACAAATTGTCGGCCATGATATCATAGTCGGCCGTACGAGAGCATAATACTTATAATTTTAGGTGCCAAAAGCTTTCAAACTTCCCGCTCACATCGAAATATCACGCGCCCGAAAGTTTAGCCCTGCGATATTCCTGTTTTAGCCCTGCCACATGAACGGAAAAGGGCTGCTTTGGTAACTCCATTGTTTTCCCCTCTTTGCCCCCAACATTCTTCCCCAGTGCCCCTCCCCTTCCCCTCCCTGACCCCCCAACCACGGCAAGCCGCCAAATCTAGTCCTCCGCCGGAGCGGTGGACCTCACACCCCGCCGGATCTACCTTCCGCACCTTGGAACCCCCAACTGCCAACTCACCACTTCACCGGAGCCACTTCAGCGACTGGCTTGTCCACCACTACAGATCTCCTTGACCGCCATCATGGTCCACCGCACCGGATCTGCTTAACCGACGCCCTCATCCACCACAGCGTAGGCCCTTCACTGACTCCCTCGTCCGCCCCTTCGCTGGCCCTTCATACAAGCCCTCGTCCGCCGCAATAGATCCGCCTCACCGAAAGCACTGTACAACGCGCCCGCCGAAGCCTTCGTCCACTGCACCGGACCCGCTCCATGGACGCCATATTCAACTCCGCTGGCCCTGCTTTACCGACGCCGTAGCCTCATCAGGTTATTTCGATTTGTACTCCTTCGGTTTTTCTCTTTATCATGCAACTGTTCACTTACCACAGATGAGCTTTCTTGTATGTCGACAGGTGCCACAACCGTAGCACCGGAGCCGCTTCAGCGACGGCGACAGCCGGCCCAAACTCAACCGCAACATGAGCACCATCGACGATCCTTAGCTATCAAGTATGACAACGATACCCATACGCCGCCGAGAATCAGGTACTATTATCCAACGGCCGGCGCCTACGTTCACTTTCCTAGCATAAGCACCACACCTTTGAATTTCTTCAAGGCATCATTCAGTTTTTCTTTAGACGCGTTATTCTGCTTGCAGCTGTAGGGCCATACTTCTGGCAGTGAACATGTTACATGTGCTAAATTACATACTAGTGCACATATAGTTAATATGCTTTAGTATTGTTCTGATGCCACCTGTTGGTTCCATCAGGCTGCTTAATGTTCTCTATGATTAATTACACATCAGAAAACTAGCATGTGGTTCCGCTACTTTTTGTTTGTTTTACCCTACATTTTCTGATGCTAGCTATTACATCACTGCTCTGAGCCTCTGTTCATTACTTGTTTGTGTGTTCTTGATCTTCCCAAGTTGCATGACTAATTTGATGCTTCTATTAATTATGGAGCTGCCAACCCCATCAAGCAAAATATTTGTTCTTTTGGGGCTGGCACCTCGAACAAGCATAAAAATAGAGGGAAGCAGATATACTCCCTCCGATTCTATTTACTCTGCCCATAACTCTTGACCCGCATACCAAGGAGGGCACTGGTTTAATTTTTCTAGACTAATTTGCCAATTAATTAGGGCAGAGGCGGATGGGGCGGGGCACAAAAGGAAACCAACAATAGGAATCGGCAACGCATAGACTAATACAAGAAAACTGAGAAAAAGTTATACGCAAAGGAAAAAGAATCGGAGGGAGTATTGTCGTGTATGCACACACCCTTCTTTCATTAGTTTAGATGAACCATTGATGATCAATTCGGACCGGTGCATGCGATTAAAATTAATTTTACCTAAATAGATGGTGCAGAATAAACTACAAAAACTAGATTTGCAACCACGGGATGCTGACAATATCTTCAAAGAACATTGCAACAATAGCTAGGCTTCAGAGCAACATATGGTAAGCTAGTGTGTTTTAGTGCATGTGAAATGTATTGCGAGTGGGCTGTTTTCTTGGCTTGTGCCCTCAACGTGTAATCCTACCGAACTACAAATAGTTCAGTTGTCTGCTTTGTTGTATTGCTTGATTCGAATGCTTATTTGTTGTTCCGCTATACCCGAGTTGGACAATAAGTCAGCAATGCCTGTTGTACTATCGTAAAGAAATGCATGCCTATTTCATTTGAGTCCTTAACTTTTCCTATCAACTTCATCACATGACTGTCTTCGTAGTTTATATGAGGCCACACTATTAAGTGCTTTCTCAGATTATTTCAACTGCTTAGATGCCTTGGCAACTTAAATATAGCGGTTGTACACTCCCTTTCAACTAGGGATGTCAACTTGGTCCGGTTTAATCCCGATTAAAGTCCACTAGTGGTATGATAGTTCAAAAGAGTTTTTGTTTTTTGAGGAAAATGAACTAGGGAGGTAGCAAAAACTAACTAGATGGGACTGGCGGATTTCGTTTATTTGACACTTACATCCCTAGTTTCATCTTACCATTTTAATTTCTTTTCGGCTGATGCTACTTCGAACCATTTAAATATAGTTTCCCTGCTCGGCAATAATTCGTCCGTCGTTTACCATGTAAGCTTACTGCCTGGATCATACGATAACTATCTCTTACTGATGTCCAGCGGAAACCTTTCAGGATGCCGTTCACACTATGACACAATGTACAACCCCAGAATCTATTTGTGGAAGCAGTGCGCCATCCATGTTACCAGATGGTAGCAGTTCAGAGGCAACACCGCCAGAGAGCAGTCTGAGCACAGATATTATAGTGCTTGAGGCTCTACTAGAGGCAGAAAGAGATGGTGTGGCTGCCATGAATGAGGTAATATTTATCTTGAGGCTGGAAATTACGGAATTAGCGGCACGCATTATGCAAGCAACCCAAGAATTGGAGGAAGTAAGAATGTTGCACTTGAAGACGGAGGAGGTCCTGCTATTTCTGGTATCTGAAGCCCAATATAATCCCGGTTCTTCTTTAGATACCAGTTCAAATTTTCATTAGATTATTGTACTTGCATGTTGTGTCATTTCTCTGAATGGATTATGTTGCAAGACCCCCTATGTTGTCCATGTGTTGTAATGATCCAAATTTTTTAGGCGAGGTAATCCTCAGAACTTGTATGATTGACATAAGGTGAACTATTTGTCGTGTGAGCATATTGTATTGGATGAAATAACTGTTTGACTCAGAGTGTATCCAACCTACTGAATTCGAAGATCACGGCATTTCTAAATCATAATCATATATAAAGGTGGAATAAATCTTTGTTGTGGTTTTGAAGAAATAAATAACAAAACGTATAATTATCTATGGATATTCGTAATTGAATACAAATTGGATTTGAATTTAGTTTGCCAGGTCCCAGGGCAAACGTGAATGCTAATTCTCCCAAGTTTTGAACGAAGCGGCTAAACACCAACTATAACTTGTGGGCTGCTTGAAGCAAGTGTTTGCAAGATGGAAATTACTGTCTACCCCTGACACTTGACATCCTTATCGACAGGATTTACACTGATGTCGATAGGGGTAGAGTAGTAACTTCAATCAGACATGACACGATGACCTCTGAGCCCATTCAGACACGGTGGGCGCCAAACGTGGGCGGCAAAACACATTTGATTCAAGGTCGTCCGAAAGACATGTGTCTCTCCCTCCATTTTCCCATTCATACACGGTGGGCGGCAAAACAAACTCTCCTCGTCCGAAATCGATGTAGGCTTATATTTTAAATAGGGGCAGATGTGTAACTTCCATCAGACGTGACACAATCGCCCAACCTGTCAGCCCCGTTCACACACCGTGGGCGCCAACCATGGGCGGCAAAACACCCTCTCCTCGCCCGAAATAGTTACCGGCAAATATTTGGGAGATGCGAGATTACCGTCCTATCCCCAACCAACGAGATGACCGAAATTTTAAACGGGGGATAAGTTCGTAACTTTCCCCCATTTCAGAGAAGCGCGTCCCAAAGTTTGAGATCCCCCCTCCCCTCCATTTCCCCATTCATACACTGTCGGCGGCACGACAACGTCCGCACTGCGGCCAGCCTCCTCCGTCCGCCACCCCATCCTCCACCTTGCCGGAGCCGCTACCCCTACCCCGTCGTCCACTGCAAGAGATGGACGTCTCTCATCCACGGCGCTGGACCAGCATCCTTTCATCGCCTCCTCTCGCTTCATCGGCGCCGTCGTCCACCTTGCCGTTGCCGCTCCTACGACCGCCTCATCCACGGCAACAGGATATATCCCCCGACCCGGTCATCTGCCGTCTAAAGTCTTCTTCCCCGCCGCCGACAGCCATCGCACCTGCAGCACCCTCAACGTATCAGCATAGGCCTACACGGCGTCGCAAGAGAGGTGGTACTCTTCCATATGTGCTTAAGTTATTGATATCACCCAGAAAATAGATCGTAATTTGTTTATTATACTTTTCTTGTCCGTACCAAATCGTAGTGGCTAGTTGAAAGTAAACATTGGTTGCGAAGTAGCTTTGTCCGGTTTGCACCTTCAGATCCGCCATGGCATGGGCACTATACTCGTAAAGCTTACGGTTTCCCCCCTTTATATTCACTACCATCATCGTAGGTGCTTCGTGTCGTGCTAGCACTGCTCCTCAAGACCTCAACCCAAAGCTTACGTGTTGAAATACGAATCTGATATGATGCTCATATCACTAAAACAGAGAACGTTTAATTGGTCACCTAATGTTCCTATATTCGTTTTGAAAAGCATGTGCGCTACCCACTGGTCCAGCTAGTTCCACTTTCCTGATTTTTCTCTCGATGCTTAGGGTTTTCCCCTTTTATCTACTCTACTATGATCTGCGTAGGTGCTTTCTGTCGTACTAGCATTACTCCACCCTTCAAGCTAAACAACACAACACTCAGAATTCGAAAGCCTAGTTGTTGAAATATGATTGCTATATGATACTGATATTAGTTAACCGACACATTTAATTGGTTAGCTAAAGGTCCCACTTGAGTTTCCAAATGCATGTCGCGACATATAGAGAGACGGCATAATTGCATTTCTTTGTCACTTGTTGACCATACTTTCTTGTCCATACCAAATCTTAATTGTTATTTCAAAGCAAACATCGGTTGCTAACTACCCTTTGCGCGGTTTGCGGCTTCAGATATGCCATCCCACTACCACGGTCAACACTGTACTCATCATGCTTATGTTTTCCCCATTTTATGATGACCACAATCCACCTACGTGGTTCGTGCCGTAATAGCACTGCTCTACCCATCGAGCTAAACAAGCTTAGTTGTACAAATTCATATCTGATATTATTGCTGATATTAGTAAAACTGAGAGGTGTTTAATTAGTTAGCTAAATGTTCCTACTTTAGTTTTGAAATGCATGTGAGCCACATATGGAGAGACCGGAAAGAATAGTATTTCTCTGTGCGCTCTGGTTCATCATGGGTGGCCAACCGACATTGTATTAAAAGACTTGTAATATCTTCAATCTGCTTGCTCTTCTGCTCTTTTTAAGATGATCCTCTTCTCTTCTTTAATAATTATGTTCCTTGTTAGGAAGAGTAGCGGAGACATTTGCGGTCGACTGATCAGGTCGAGTTGTTCTCCCTTAGTATATTTTGAATCTGTCAGGTCAGGTCGGCTTGTTCTTCTTTACTATATGTTGAAGCTATCATCTATGAAGTATCATCACTTCTGGAGCTCTCATATTTTGAGTAGTAGGCCACATTATGCACACAACAAATTACAGCATGCATGGCATCTTTTAAAAGAATTGCAGAGATAGCACAAAGGGGTTTACAGGGAGGAAGTATTGGATTAGAATCACTTCTGCATTACAAAGAAAATCTCACTTGTTTTTATGTTTTCATGCATGTCAGATATTGAACATTATCAAAATGAATAAGAGAATGGGCGCACGAGAGGAATATTGCGGAATGATCCACTGCCTAACAAACTTGGCATGGTGGAGGATGGCCTATCTTATTCACCCATCAAGGTGCTTGCTCTAACTTTGCAAAGTTGTATTGGTCGCACATATTTTGCTTCTGACCACTTGCATTACTTCTACTTTCTTACACCATCTGCTTAGTTTAAGGATCATATATGAGTATATGCCATACCTATCCATTTTCTGTACCTATTCCATGTGTCATGACACTATGTTTTTCCAGTCAAATGTTGTTCTTTCGTAATAGGTGTCCAAAAGGAAGAGGGTGAGTGCAGGTCGTCAAGGAGTACAAACTAGGTATTTGGAAAAGGTAGTGATACCTGTTAAATCAGATAGATCAGCAGCCACAGAAAACACAGGCCCAACTGTACCACACTTTACCCCTACTTCAGTGGCCAAACCCCTATTAGAACTGTTGGGAGCCCAGCGTCAGGTACTGTCTATGATATCAATTCAAACTTTGAACTCCTAAATTTCTACTTGTGCCTTACCTTCTCTCTTGTATGAAAACTAATTTCAGATGAATCTCCTTGCTCAAAGGATCATACGATCTCAAAACAATAATGGGCTCTGCATTGCTCTTGTCAGTACCTCTCTCCCTTTTGCCTTGTAACGCTGTACTTAATTAATTGCTATTTGATTATGTATCATCAGTCTACACCTGAGCTTCATTATCCTCCGTTTCTTCCAATATTATTTGATCTATATTTACTCTTTGCAAAATGTAGAATAATGGCAACGCTTATAAAGAATTTTCTTTGGGGAATTTATTGAATTATCCTTCCATCAACATGGAGAAGGGCTTAGTCCAGCCTGTGTTAACATGTAATGTAAGTTCATCCTTCTCAAGCCTTCAAACTTTGCTCTAGTACAGATTTGGATAGGCATGATTTCCTCTACTGTTGTTTGCTTTGCTGTTTACATCTGATTGGATGTTTGCAACAACTACCAGTTTCAAATTGTAGTTGTAAAAACATGTTCCTTATGCAGAACAGATCCATTTATTTGCTTATATAATTGTGAAACCTGTTACGTGTCTCCTTGTTTCTCTTTCAGACTCGTATCTCTTACGCCAGGCAGAACTTTAGGGAGATAGTGAGCCAAACCATCTCGAGGACAGCGAGATGACCCCAAGGTCCTGTCTTGATGAAGACAGTGAGTTGAAGCTACTCACCAGCAGGTGTGAGACAACCTCTATGCAGCCGCTGCCTCAATCAGTTCGACTTCTTCAGTCTCGACTTAAAGCGGAAAGGCTTGCTTCAGCTCAGCTCTGACTTGAAGTCAAAGATGCAATGAAGATGTCAGAGGACTGCCGTGCGCACCATCATGCCTTAAATCTAGTGTTGACGCATCTATCATTGACACAACTGAGGTCTACTCAGCTTCTTCAGCTGTTTGGGGGGGGCGACCTGGCCAGGCCTAGTGCCTTCTGAAGTGCTCACAGTTTTGTATATTCTTTTGTCGGTGCGTTTATTTGCACTGGTGGCGAACTTTGATGCCCAGTGGATGTAATATGTGTAATAGCCGTGATAGCCTAGCATTAGTTGCTTGCTTATTTATTTCCTTGTTGTCATGTTTATTTGTTTGCTTGTAGTCATTGCAGTTCTTTTTCCGCGGTTAACTAGTGGCTGCAATAACCTATTTTTTAAAACTAGGCCACAATAACCATGGGCTCCTTCAACCAAAACTCACACTTGCTGAACTTGGCATATAATTGGTGTTCCCTGAGCTTCTCGAGAACTAAATGCAAATGCTCCTTGTGCTCCTCTTCGTTCTTCGAGTATAGCAAAATATCATCAATGAACACCACAACAAACTTATCCAAGAACTCCACAAACACCTTATTCATCATACTCATGAAATAGGAGGCGGCATTAGTCAATCCGAACGACATAATCGTATACTCATATAGCACGTACCTCGTGGTAAAAGCTATCTTAGGTATATCCTATTCTCGGATCTTTAGCTGGTGATATCCTAATCGCAGATCGATCTTGGAGAATGCTTTAGCTCCTTGCAGCTGGTCAAACAAATCATTGATCATCGACAGTGGGTACTTGTTCTTGATAGTCACTTCATTCAATGCACGATAATCAACAACCATTCTCAAGGATCCATCCTTCTTCTCAACTAAGAGCACCGGGATCCCCACGGTGATGAACTTGGTCGGATATAACCTTTCTCCAGTAACTCCTTAATCTGCTTCTTGATTTCCTCCTGATCATTTGTGGGCATCCGATATGGCCCCTTCGATATTGGTCCGGTGCCTGGCAACAACTCTCTCAAAAACTCTATATCCCGATCTGGTTGCATGCCTGGTAATTCCTCTGGAAATACATCCGGGAAATCCTTCACAACAGGCACTTCCTCCTGTACAACTCCTGAGAGGGAATTTACTTGGGTTCTTCTTGACGCATGCCTAGATACATACTTGATCTTTCCCTCCGGGGTGGTGAGCAGAATTGACTTACTAGCACAGTCAATGTTTCCTCCATACTTCGATAGCCAATCCATGCCTAGTATTACGTCCAATCCTTGTGACTCCAAAATTACTAGGTCGGAGGGGAAAACATGGCTACCAATGGTTAAGGGTAACCAATCACACCATCGGTTCGCCATGTACTCTGCTCCTGGAGAGCTCACTAACATGGGTGACCTAAGGGCTAGGGTTGGCATTTTAAATCTTTCGACAAATCACCTTGATATGTATGAATGCGATGCACCAGTATCAAAAAGAACGAGTGCGGGAAATGACTTAATCAAAAACTTACCAATCACTTCGTCAGGCTGATCTTCAACCTCCTCCCCGTTGATGTGGTTGACCTGACCTCTGGTGAAGGGATTGGGCTTCTTCCCTGAACTTCCATTGCCAGTTCCATTCTTGGCTTCAGGACATTCAGTGGCGTTGTGTCCAGTCTTCCCGCACTTGAAACAAGTAATGTGACTTAAATCATTCCTGGCGGGCGTTGCTGGGTTGGAACGGTTCTATCCGTTGCTTCCTCCATTTCCATTCCCATTCTTGGGGCCACTATGGTTATGTGAACTTCCTCCATTGTGGGTGTGGCCTCGGTGGTTATGGTGAGTACGCCCTCCCGAGTTCGGGTAAAGTGAGGTTTCTGCTAAGCTCCTGAATTGTACTTCCCTTGTCCATACTTCCTTTTGTGTCTCTCTATCTGTTGCTGCTTGCCTTCAATCATAAGAGCCCTATCTACCAAGTCCTGGTAGTTATTGAATGTTGCCACCATCAGTTGCATGCTCAGTTCATCATTCAGCCCTTCCATAAACTTCTGCTGCTTCGTGGCATATGTGGCCACATCATCTGGGGCGTAGCGAGCTAACTTAGTAAACTCATCCATGCACTGCCCCATGGTACGATTTCCCTAGCGTAAGTTGCGAAACTCACGCTTCTTCATGCTCATAGCTCCTATAGAGACATGGGCTATGCGAAAAGCTTCCTGGAACTGATCCCAAGTGACATTGGCTATGGGAAAAGTGGCTGTGTAATTCTCCCGCCATGAGGCTGCGGGTCCATCAAGTTGGTGTGCGGCAAAGCGCACCTTCTCAGCATCTATGCAACCTGCGGTGGTCAACTCCCTTCCAATCCTACGTAGCCAATCATCAGCAACAATCGGCTCGGTGCTACTGGAAAACACCGGCGGATTCAACCGCAAAAAACGGGCTAAGTTGTCAACTGGGGGTGGTGGCGGTGGGTTGTTGTTGTTGTTGTTGCCTTGGTTCTGGACTAGCAACTACATCAAGGCATTCTGCTTGTTGGATCAACTAGGTGAGCTCCGGTGGGTAGACAAATCCGGGGTTACGTCTCGAAGGCATCTGATGGTTTTGGAGGGAAGAGATTTAGAATAGAATGAGGTCTAAAGAGAATAAACTACCCATATGCACATGAGACAAACACACTCATATCACACCACTCAATTTAAACAAGGGCATACAATCAATCTAACTACCGTTACAAAATACTCGGACTACTACTATATACATGGGGGAATACTACTTATAATATGGTGGTCATCTAAAAAATTTGATTGCTGGAAGACTCCATGATATCTGCTCCAGCTTCGTCTTCGTAATCATCATCACTACTGTTGGGGTCGGAGTCGGTGTCGTCGATGATGATGTAGTCCTCGGGATGGTCGTCATCTCCTCCTAGCGCTGGGTCTCCCATGAATATTCCTAGCTCCGTTGTTAGGTCTTCATTATTTTCTACTAGCACTGCGATTTCCTCCTCGTATCCGTTGCGTGTAGACTTGAGTTCATCTTCAAGCTCCATGTTCCTAGTCATCACTTTCTTCAGATCTATCATGCTTGCGCACATTTGGTTCTCCTGGCGACGAATATGCTGGTTTAATTCCTGGATGAAAGTTGGAATGGACTTGTCCCTCCTAGTGCTGATCATCTCGCATTGCTCATCTTGGCGCCCACATATTTGGGAGATAGTGTCCTTAATATCCTTGTGGTAAACTTTGCCGATGCGTCCCATGGTGATGTGGGCTGCCATGCTCTTTCCTAGACTCCAGGTTGGTCCATCAAAGGAAAACTCTATGGGATCGATAATTGGCGCAAATGTCCTTCCCGGAACATGAACTCAAATCATCCAACGGTCTTCTTCTGGTAAAGTGGCAGTGTAGGTCCCGGTGAAGCTTGGTATTCCGATGTTCAGGTACCTAGTGACTTCCTTCAAGTGTCGTCCAAAAGGTGTGTCTTCATCCTATTGGGCAAACTTGTTCCTTGGGTCCGCCATCTATAGAGTGGAAAATGGAGAGGAGTCAGAAATGAGTAGAGAAGAGTAACCTATGGCTTATCTTAGTGGTCGCATCCTACAATCAGCGTGTGCTCTGATACCATCTTGTAGCGATCCGACCTCAAACGGTCAAATCTCTGTGCATAAGTGTCATCCCTGGATCGGTAATGCTGACACACACAGTACTTGAAGGATTTATAACAGAGTGCAATCACACATTTATTACATCAAATGTCTCAAAAGAGAACTTATTACAATAATATGGCTTAAGGCCATCTAAATAGGATAACTGCAGAAGCATCGAAGATAAATGAGTCCATCAACTCCAACGGCATAGCTGAGTGCACGATAATGACCTAGCACACCTTACTCTTCGTTTGAAAAGTCTGCAACATAATACGTTGCAGCCCGAAACGGGTCAGCACATGGAATATGCTGGCAAAATAACACTATAGAGCAATGAACAGGTAATAGCTATAACTATATGCATATATGGCTGGTGGAGGCTCTAGGTTATCATGTTTTTGCGAAAAGCCATTTTTTCCTACAACAAAGGAATATATTTTGTTTAACTATCATGGTGGTTGATAAACATTGAGAAGGTTCCTCCAACTCAATCCCAATTAAACAGTATTAAGAACCCAACAAATTAATTTAGAGTGATGAGATCAAATCAATAATTCAAGTACCAGATACTCAAGATGTCCATAACCGGGACACGGCTAACCATGATTAGTTTGTACACTCTGTAGAGGTTTGTATACTTTTCCCCACAAGACTCGATCTCCTCCATTGGATTTCTCGCACTGCATGTGTTTGAGAAACGGATGACCGAGACACAGTCTTTCAGAAGCATTAACTCTTTACTCTGGGTAGACAGTACCACCTACATCCCCTACATCTGCTAGCCTACCACTGAAAGAGGTCACACAACATACTCAACTATGCCAGAGCCCATAATGGCTTGTGGCTGCACACGGAAGTTTCTAGCATGAATAATCTTATGATCCCTTTGAGCCTGGGTGGCAAACCGTAGGATGATCACACTAGTACTCCGGGATATCCTAGGACAACACTAGATTCTCCAGGGTGCCCGCAACCAATCCACCCAGATGTGTGTTAAAGTAGCCACCTTAAGTTTAACCATTAATTAAACTCTCACATCTGTCATGGATCACTCAGCCAAACCACGTCTACGAGCATAGCATTGCAAATATAAGCATAATATAGAAGTAACTCCCAAGGTTTGAAATAAAGGACAATAGGTTCTACCTCATCATCTACTTTCTAGACCCACATGTTAAATAGATCCTACTCATGCAATGTTTGAGGGTTGAAACTAATGCATAAAAACTGGGTCATAGGAGCTATGATCAAAGTGTTAATTGCCTTGCTAACGATCTGCAAACCATAGAGACTCGTAGTAGCACGCTTCACACTCTGAAAATTCTATCGCAAACAAACAACAACATACATAAGCACTCAAGCATAGATGCAAGGGTAAAACTCAGATGAAAAAGTCCAAACTGAAAGTTCAACTGAAGATCTTTGATTTGCAAAAAAATCAATCGGATCAGAGCTACGGAACTAAAACTACGATCAAAAGAAGTTTGAATTCAAAACTTCTTGAAACCAAATTATAAATTGTCAAAATCATGTTCAAGTCGATTAACTGGAAAGAGAGGTTCAAGCCGAAGGTTTTGGCATTGGTTTCACTGGATTTGGACAAACGGTTGAAAAGTTGCGAGGGTTTGAAGATGAGGGGCTAATCAGCGATAAAAATAATCACGGATAGGTCCCTAGTGAGAAAAAACAGAGGCAAACGAACAGATTCGTTCGTTAATAGACCTAGACGAACGAACATTTGCAGGATAGATCTAAACCGAAAAGAAAAACGAGAAAAACCGATAAAAACCTAAATAGATCTAGGGTTTACCGAAGTAAACCGACAAAAACCGAGAAAAACGGTCGGGTGGCGGCGGACGAACAGCAACGGCAGTGGGGCGGCGGCGGCGTCGGAGGCACGCAGCGGAGCGCGGCGGGGCTACGGGCTGCGGGCGGTGACGCGAAGTGGGGAGGTGAGGGGGTTCCGCCGGCGGGCTTATAAAGGGGGGGCGGCGCTTGCTTGGGGAGGGGGGCCGGCCGGGAGGAGTCGCGGCTCGGACTCCCTCGGCGTCGTGCGCGGCATGGCGGCGCGCGGGAGTGGGCCGGCTGGGCTTCGGCCTAGTCAATCCGAAGAAAATCCTAATAAAATATAAAAAAATTCTAAAAATGCCAAAAACAATTTTCACCGTCTAAATAAAATATTTAGAACAAAGTGAACGTTTTTCTGGCCTAGGAATGCAAATTTCAAAAATGCATATTTTTCTAATTCAAATAGAACCTCGAATAAAATCTAAATAAAATATTTATTTGATTTTGAAATTTTTCCTCCGGTATCTCTCTCTCTTTCTCAAGAAGTCATATTATCTTCTCTCTTTTATTTTAATATTTAAATATTCGGAGAGAAAAAAATATTAAAACTAAAATGATCCTCTTTTCAAATTTGAAAACAATTCAAATATGATTTTTTTGAAATCCCCAACTCTTTCCGTGGGTCCTTAAGTTGCTTAAGATTTCCAGGATCACTACCGAAATGAAAATAAAATATGGTATGCATATGATGACCTATATATAGCATCCAAATTGAAAATTTGGGATGTTACAGGATGCAATCATTGGTGTGGACAAGATGTACCGGGAAAAAGTCGTGGCACAGGCCGTGGAAGCCACTGTTCCCACCAAGGAAAGAAAGAAAAAGAGGAGAGATAACAATGATGCCAGCAACGAATCCGGGAAGCGTACCTCTTCGGAGAACGCTCCATTTGTTGATGACTTGCCAGAGTGTTCAATAACAAGAGATCCAAGGCAGTTGCACCCGCTGTGAAAAAGGTCCCGTCAGGGCTAGCTAGCGCTGATGGTACCTTCACTATCAGTGCAACCCTCGATGACAAATAGGAAAGCGTGCTCGTTGAATTCCTGCGGGCGAATGTCAATGTGTTTGCTTGGCAATCATCTGACATCCCAGGGGTTCCCAGGGAGATAATCGAGCACCACCTTGTTGTCTGCCCACATGCCTGACCCATCAAGCAGAAGGTATGGAAGCAAGCTTTGGACTAGTAGTAGTTCATTGCCGAGGAGATCAAGAAACTTGAGGCAGCTGGTCTGGTCAGAGGAGTACTGCATCCAACTTGGTTAGAAAATCCTGCGGTGGTACGCAAGGCTAATGGGAAATGGACGCTTTGCATAGATTTCACGGATCTGAAGAAGGCGTGCCTGAAGGACCCATTTCCCTTGCCACACATCGACCATATTGTGGATTCCACCTCCGGGTGTCACCTGCATTCTTTTCTGGATGCATACTAAGGGTACCACCAGGTCTTCATGTCCAAGGAAGACGAGGAGAAGACCGCGTTCATAACCCCATGTGGCACGTACTACTTTGTACGGACGCCCAACTGCCCAGAAACATTGAATCTTACATCGATGATATAGTGGTCAAAACCAAGGACATAATGACTCTTATTCAGGATTTTGAAGAAACTTTTGCTAATCTTTGTAGGATCAACTTGAAGCTGAATCCAGAGAAGTGTGTGTTTGGCATTCCTTCCAGCAAGCTACTTCGCTTCTTTGTGTCCGATCGGGGGAAAGGGGCCAACCCTGACAAGATCAAGTCTATCAAGAAGATTCAAGCACCCAAGACAGTTAAGGATGTGAGACGTTTGACTGGATGCGTTGCCACGCTGAGTAGGTTCATTTCCAAGTCTGCCGAGCGCACCTTGCCATTCTTCAAACTCTTGAAGAAGGCAGGACCTGTGGATCAGACCCCGGAGGCGGATGCTGCGCTACAAGATTTGAGGGCCTACCTTTCTTTTGTGCCCACCTTAGTTGCTCCCAAACCATAAGAGCCGTTGCTGCTATATTTAGCAGCGACTAATCAAGTGGTTAGTGCGGCACTGGTGGTGCAGCGGGAGATAGATGAAGCAAGACCTGCCACCTTTGTCCCCTCTGGCCAAGAAATTGAACCCGTCCCGGCAAGGTCAGAGTTAGTTCAAGGCGAAGAAGAGCAGGGTAGTGGAGACAATTCCAAGGTCGCGACAAGGAAGAAGGTGGTGCAGCGCCCAATGTACTTCGTCAGCTCCCTATTGCAGGGGGCTAGATCGAGGTACTCTGGCATGCAAAAATTGATTTTTGGCCTTGTAGTGGCCTCAAGGAAACTGCGCCACTACTTCCAAGCCCACGAGATCATAGTTGTCACCCGCTTTCCTTTGCAAAGCATAATCACAAACCTCGAGGCCACTGGCAGGTTAGTGGAATGAGCCTTGGAATTGTCTAGCTCTGGTTTGAAGTTTGAAAGCACATTAACTATTCCTAGCAGAGCACTGGCAGAGTTTATTGCAGAATGGACACCAACCCCTGACGAAGAAGTGTTGGAGATAGTCATCCCCGGCAAGGAAGCGCCCCAAGAATGGATTATGTATTTCGATGGTGCCTTCTCCCTACAAGGTGCACATGCTGGCGTGCTTCTCGTTGTTACCACTAGGGAGCACCATAAGTACGTCGTCCAGATGCATTTCCCTCAGGAGAATGCTACCAACAATACTAGAGAGTATGAAGGGCTCCTTGCCGGGCTCAGGATTGCAATAGAACTGGGAATCAAGAGGCTGATCATCCGAGGAGACTCACAACTTGTGGTGAGACAAGTAAGCAAGGATTACCAAATCCCATTGATGGAGGCATACGTTGAGGAAGTGAGAAAGTTGGAGGAGCGCTTTGAGGGATTGCAAACAGAGCACGTGCCCCGTGCGGAAAACATCATTGCGGATCAGTTGTAAAAGTGTGCTAAGAAAAAACTCCCTGTGGAACCAGGGACTTTTGTTCTCCATCTGACTCAACCCTCCGTATCCCCAGCAACAATGGCCAGAAAGAGGAGGAAACTACAATCCAGCAAGCCTCCCCCAGCAGAGCCTCCCGAGGCCCCCGGCAGAGAGCTTCGTGGGAACAACTCCCCTTTGATCGCTGAGTTGCACCCTCCCGCCAGACCACCGGTCCCTGTGTCAAGTAGTGCACTCCCATGAAAGAGGAGGTGCCGTTGGTCCAGATTGCCGATCCTCAGGCTCCAACTTGGGCGCCACACATAGTCCATTTCCTCCAAATAGGAGAACTTCCCAAAGAGCAAGAAGAAGCTCAAAGAGTAGCCCGGGGGGTTAGTATGTATCAGTTCATTGACGATATGCTATATAGAAAAAGGCCCAAACGGTGTGAAATTGAAGTGCATTTGCCGGGAAGAAGGAAAGGAACTGTTGGCAGAGATACACAAGGGTATGTGTGGCTCACACATTGGATCGAGGGCCCTGGTTGGAAAAGCCTTCCGGCAAGGATTTTACTGGCTCAAGGCCCTCCAAGATGGAGTTGAGCTGGTCACCAAATGTGAAGCCTGCCAGTTCCACTCCAAGAATATCCATCAGCCTGCCCAAGCTCTCTAGACAATCCCTTTATCATGGCCCTTCTCAGTCTGGGGGCTCGATATCTTGGGCCCCTTCCCACGTTCTACTGGCGGTTATCCCCACGGAACTCATATGAGTCACCAGACCTGGCGTAGTCCATCTGGAGACCGGAGATGGCATTCAGTTGCAAAAATCATGAAACATTGAGCATCTCCGTAAGTTTAACCCGTAAGGCGCGGCTCTCGAGCCCTGCCCCACCCTTTTGTATAGGCCTTGTCGATGTTGCATGTAACCCCTTGTAAAAAGCCAGGCACAGACCCTGAGCAATAGAGAAATAAACGAAACGCTGGGGGGCCGACAAATTGCATGCATGCATAAGCATATCATGAGCATAGCATGTTCATGTAGATAAGATCACATGTAGCACCGTTTTCATCTGCACTAAGCTGCAGGGTCCTTGTCGTGGATTTGGTCTGGAAGAAAGGAAGAGAAGACAAGCCTACATTGTGTTCCCCGGCAAGCCAAACAGATAAGTTCTTTCTTATCCGTACGTATTCTGTAAGCTGAGACTTGTGCATATGAAAACCTGGCCACATTTGAAACTTAGGTGCTCCCATCCCTTGACACGAACGTTGTCAGGATGGTTGTAGTGGCCTTTGGCGGAAAATGTTTGGCGTGGGGCTGGTCCCTCTTTTTGATTTGTGCCTGACGGGCCTAGCTTCGTGACAATGAACTAAGGATACTGGCAGGATAGCCTACCAGGGAGAACTAGTTTACTTGAATGTATAGAGGCATTTCACCTCTGCATGGACATGTTACATGCACAAGTTCCCGGCAAGGCTTTCCTTTTTCATTAATATGCTGATTAACATGGGTAAAGAAGAGTACATAATTTAGTCTAAAGTTTGGCAAGTTCCTACATATTTTAGATTAAAAAAAGATAAGTGCACTACAAAAAATATACTTCCGTGATGGTACGTGTTTGTTACAGTAGGTCACGTTTTCTGTCATGCATGTACATCCATGACGATTTTATGATAGAATCAAGATAGTCAAACATGTGCTGTCGTAGAAGTGTTCCATGACATTACCAAAATTATCATCACGGAAGTGTCCACTTCCATGACGATAAATCGCGCGTCATAGAAGTACTTTTGTCAAGGGTGACCGACACGTGACATCCAGCATAACGGGTCACCGTTAAGCTATCGGGTTCTGGTTTGGATCCGATAACCCGTTAACATCCCCGACCAATGGGGATTTTCTACGTGTAAATTTCTCATTCGCCGGATCATGCACGTGTCAGCTCATCGTTGGGACAGGTGTCGTCCCTACAATGGACGTACGGAAGACGCCTATGATATGTTCACACGTGGCACGGCCCAACAGTGGTCCATTGAAGGTAAAAAGGCCGGCCCAGCTAAAGGCCCACCATATTTTTCCAGACACTAGTGGGCTGGCTCGTTAACAACCTGCCATGTTTTGGGTCAAATTGAGGCCCATATCAGATCAAGCCCATTCACAGTCTGCCCTATTTTGGGCCAAATTACAGCCCATATCGGACCAAGCCCGTTAACATGCCACTAATCTTTAGGGCCCATTATAAGCCACGTTTGTATTTTAGCCTATTAAATTCCTGTTGTCGACCCGGTTTAACTTTAGGCCATTTAACGGCCCATGCAGAAACTGGGCTATTTCTTGTCCGAAGTAAATTTAGTCTCTTAACAGCCCGTAGTCTTCGTGGATAACTTTCAGCCCAACTAGCCTATCGGCCTGTTAATAGCATGTGTAACAGTTGGGCCTAATTACAGCCCGCTTTGAATCCGGCCTGCTTACAACCCATCTGATAATGGCCCATGACACTGTTGGGCCTACGACTAGTGTTGATACTAGCCTGCTTAAAGCCCATAATTTTATTGGGCCAAACAGGGCCCGAGATATATTTTGGCCTGTTAACGGCTCGTCCTATTTGGACCAAACACGGGCCTTAGGCAGTTTCGGCATGTATTGGCCCGTGAACTTTTCGGCTCAATGCTAGCCCAATCTAGTTTTTAGCATGTTAAAAGCCCATGGTATTCTCTGGCCCAGCTGGCCAGAACTTTACTCGGCCTTTTAAAGGCGTAAAACTACTATACATTTAGACCTGCTAATGGCCCAAGATGATTATAGGCCACGTTTTGGCCCATATGAGTAACGGGCCGGCCTGAAGACCGATAACACTGAGATCCATTGAACCTTCTGGCCTAAATTATAGTATACCGACCAAGAATAAACCTAGACTATTCAATAAAGAAATTATGGGATATTACATGCACTGGGAATCAAAGTTCGCCACTGGTGATAGTAAAGTGCAAAGTGACCGCGGTTACATACACTGAGGATCAAAGGTTGTCACCAATGCATATAAACGTGCCGACAAAAGATATACAAAACTGAGAGCACTTCAGAAGGCATTAGGCCTGGCCGGGACAGGCACCACAAGAAACCGAACAAGCTGATGAGACCTCAATTGTGTCAATGGTAGATGCTCCATCACTAGCTGTATAGCCTCAAAGCGTGCAAGGTAGTCCTCCGAGATCTCCATTGCATCATTGACATCAAGTTAGAACTGAGATGAAGCAAGCCTTTCCGGTTTAAGTTGAGACTAAAGAAGTCGAACTGATTGAGTCAGCGACTACATAGAGGTTGTCTCACACCTGCTGCTGAGTAGCTTCAACTCACTCTCTTCATCAAGAAGGGCCCTTGGGTTCATCTCACTATCTTCAAGATGGTTTGGCTCACTATCTTCCCTAAAGTTCTTCCTTGCATAAGAGATATGACTCTGAGAGAGAAACAAGGAGACACGCAACAGGTTTCACATTTATATAAGCAAATAAATGGATCTGTTCTACATAAGGAACACGTTTTTACAACTACAATTTAAAACTGGTAGTTATTGGAAACATCCAAACAGATGTAAACAACAAAGTAAACAGCAGCGGAGGAAATAATGCCTATCCAAATCTATACTAGAACAAAGTTTGAAGGCTTGAGAAGGATGAACTTGCATTACATGTTAACACGGGCTGGACAAAGCCCCTCTCCATGTCGATGGAAGGATAATTCAATAAATTCCTTAAATAAACTTCTTCATAAGCGTTGCCATTATTATACATTTTGCAAAGAGTAAATATAGATCAAATAATATTGGAAGAAACAGAGGATAATGAAGCTCAGGTGCAGACTGATGATACATAATCAAATAGCAATTAATTAAGTACATCATTACAAGGAAAAATGTACTCACAAGAGGAATGCAGGCATCAACATGTGAAGTGGCATTGGCTTTATTCAACATTTTGGTAAGAGTAAATGTAGATCTGATAATTTGGAGGAACTGGAGGGCAGGGAAGATAAGATGCAGAGTAATGCTAGACAATCAACTATCTCGTGATGCAAGTACATTTATCCAAGAGTAAATATAGATATTATAATTTCAAGCAAAGAGAGGATAAAAAGCAGACTTTTACAGTGATGCTACATAATCAAACAACAATGAGTGTAAGTATGTTGACAAAGGGCAAGAGGTACGGACAAGAGCAATGCAGTGCTAGTATTGTTGTGAGATCCTATGATCCTTTGAGTAAGGAGATTCATATGAAATTAGTTTTCATACAAGAGAGAAGGTAAGACACATGTAGAAATTTAGGATTTCAAATTTTGAATTGATATCATAGACAGGACCTGACATTGGGCTCTCTGCAATTCTAATTGGGGTTTGGCCAGTGGAGTAGGGGTAAAGTGTGGTACAGTTGGGCCTATGTTTTCTGTGGCTGCTAATCTATCTGATTTAACAGGTATCACTACATTTTTCAAATACCTAGTTTGTACTCCTTGAGGATCTGCACTCACCCTCTTTCTTTTGGACATCTCTTACGAAATAACAACATTTGACTGGAAAAACATAGTATGATGACACATGGAGTAGGTACAGAAAATGGATAGGTATGGTATATACTCGTATATGATGCTTAAACTAACAGATGGTGGTGTAACAAAGTAGAAGTAATGCAATAGGTCATATGCAAAATCTGTGCGACCAATACAACCTTGCCATGTTAGAGCAAGAACATTGATGGGTGAATAAGATAGGTCATCCTCCACCATGCCAAGTTTGGTAGCTAGTGGATTGTTCCGCAATATTCTTCTCGTGCGCCCATTATCATATTCATTTTGATCATGTTCAATACCTGACATGCATGAAAACATAAAAACAAGTGAGATTATCTTTGTAATGCAGAAGTTATTCTAATCCAATGCCGCCTCCGTGTAAACCCTTTGTTCTATCTTTGCAATTCTTCTGAGAGATGTCACGCATGCTATAATTTGGTGTGTGCATTAATATAATGTGGCCAACTACTCAAAATATGAGAGCTCCAGAAGTGATGATACTTCATAGATGATAGCTTCAACATATAGTAAAGAAGAACAAGCCGACCTGACCTGACAGATTCAAAATATACTAAGGGAGAACAACTCGACCTGATCAGTCGACCGCAAATGTCTCCGCTACTCTTCCTAACAAGGAACATAATTATTAAAGAAGAGAAGAGGATCATCTTAAAAAGAGCAGAAGAGCAAGCAGATTGAAGATATTCAATTCTTTCTATACAATGTCTGTTGCCCACCCATGATGAACCGGAGTGCATAGAGAAATACTATTCCATCCGTTCTCTCTGTCAGATTCTGGGCTGCGCAGACCCTGGATAGATTCAAACTCTAGGGTGCGTGCGAAGAACTCAACCTGCCCAGTCTGCCAACTCGTCGATCCCATGCCCTAGCTCAATGAACTGGAAGGAAATGGGACACAACAGTTTACCTAGGTTCGGGCCACCTTGCGGTGTAAAACCCTACTCCTGCTTTGTGGTGGATTGGCCTTGAAGTGGGCTAAGGATGAACTAGTACAGTGGGAGAACAACCTTAGGAGGTGTGTTCTTGTGCTCGAGTAAGCTAGTGAGGGTAAGGATGCAATGGATCATGTCCCTCTCTATGGTGGTGGTGCTGCTCTACTTATAGTGGCCTTGTTCCTCTTCCCATATGAAGGCGGGAAGGGATCCCACAACGGCCAAATTCGAAGGGGGACAACTAGTACACCCTATCCTGACAAAAGGTAGTCTTCACTTGCAAAGCCTCTGGTCGTGATGCCATGGTGGGCTCGGCGATGACCTCCCTCCTGTTGTCCTGACGGTCTTGGTCTTGTAGCACTAGAATGGAAAACTTTGGTTGATTCAGTGGGACTCCGTGCCTGCACTTGCCTCTTTAGCACCAAAGAGGAAACTGTTGTACTGTGCCCGCTGGCGCCCGCCTGGCCTTGGTCGTCATTGCTTGCGTCATCAGAACCTCACAAGCTGAGGGCTTTCATAGGAATCTCCACTCCTCGGGAGCCGCCCCGAGGAGGCCGTTCCTCCTGGAGGTCTTGGCGTCGTCCGCCTCGCGAGGCTTAGCCCCTTGTGAGAGTCTTAAGTTGTTGCTGTTGAAGATGGGTCGTACCAGACCGTAGATGGAGCCACGCCACGGGCTGCAGGCAGGCAAGTCTGGGTACCTTGGTTCCCAGAACACCGATGGTAGCCCCCGGGCCCAAGGTGTGCGCGGGCTTGGCTTCAAGGGGAAGTCAAAGGCAAGGGCGAAGTGTCGCGGGCCCCAACCGCCTGCGGCCTCGGTCGACACGTGGCACTTGATGGGGCGTGGGCGTCTCTGCTTCCCCACGCGGCCTCAGCAACCGCTCGACTTGACTAGAGCCAGCCACATGCAAATAATCATCATTACATGGGATCGTGGAGGCCGGCGGCTGGCCTCCCAGTGGCTGTAAATGAGGGGAGGGGCAGAGTCCCCCTACTCGTCTCCATCTTCTCGCTGCCCGCTCTTCCTTCTTGTTCTCTGTCTCCCTGCCTTGCCATAGCATCCACGATGCCAATGAGGAGGTTCTCCACTGCTAAAAAGGGGAAGGCTCCCAAGGAGGGGGCCGGGTTCACCGCCACCCAAGAGAGGCTGCGGTCGCCCTCGAAATTATGTTGCGACCCTGGCGGTGGCTCCTCGGGGCCGCGTGCACACCTCTTTGAGGGCTGGCGTTGCCTTGGGCAGCCGTGGTGGCGCTTAGTCTCGCAATGGGAGCCGCTGAGGATGGGACAGCCCCTGCGATGAGGGGAGGCGCGTCGTGGTCGCCGGGCCTCCTCGGCCACACTTCCACTCGGCGGATGCGTTCCCGGAGTTTGTCGTGTGGTTGGAGAGTGTCGGATTTCGTGTTCCGGCAAAACCCTTGAGGTTCGAACACTGGGGTGCACACGAACATCTCTCCTCTCCCTTGCACTCTCCCTCACCACGATCTCAAGGCTTAGCGCGTCGAACTCGCAGAACAAAGGGACACAAGATTTATACTGATTCGGGCCACTGATGTGGTGTAATACTCTACTCCAGTGTGGTGTGGTGGATTGCCTCTTGAGCTGAGGATGAACCGTTACAAGGGAAGAACAGCTTCCTGCGGAGAGCTGCTCTTGTGCTTGGTGAGTTTCTGTGGATGAGGATGATCTGAATGGCCTCAGATCAGTTTGTGTGGAAGAGAATGATCGGAATGGCCTTGGATCCGTTACCTCCTACTGTGGTGGATAGCCATATTTATAGAGGCCCTGGTCATCTTCCCAAATGCTGGTGGGAAGGGATGCCACAACGGCCAAATTTGAAGGGAGACAACTAGTACAAATTATCCTAACTAAAGGTGGTCTTCGGCTGCCAAAGGCTCTGGTGGTGACGCCGTCCTGTGCTCCACGGTGACCTCCGTCCTGCCATCCTACTAGTCTTGGTCTCGTTGCACTGATATGGAAACTGTTGCCTAATGCCTCAGGACTCCTCGCCTCCGCTGGCCTCTTTAACACCAAAGAGTAAGCGAGGACACTGTGCGCGCTGGGGCCTGCCTGGCGCCCACCTGGCCCCGGTCGTGATGGCTTGTGTCACAGGAACCTCGCGAGGTGCCCCTTGCCTTGATCTCTCCTCCCCTAGTGAGCCAGCCCGCTGAGGTCGCCCCCGAGGAGGTCTTGCGTCATCCACCTCGTGAGCCTAGGCCCCTCGCTAGGGTCTTGAGTGTTTGCTGGTGAAATGGGCCGTACGGGGCCGCTGGTGGAGCCACGCCATGGGCCACAGGCAGGCAAGTCCGGGGACCCCAGTTCCCAGGACGCCGACAGTAGCCCCCGAGCCCAAGGCGCACTCGGACTTGGCTTCGAGGCGAAGCCAAGGGGCAAGTGCGGAGCGCCGCAGGCCCCAACAGCCCTGGGCCTCGGTTGACGCATGGCGATTGATGGGACGTGGACGTCTCCGCTTCCCCATGCTGTCTCGGCAACTGCCCGCCTGACAAAAGGCTGGCGCGAGCTGCATTTGCCTTCATTTCTTTCCATCGACTTGCTCCAGATCCCCTTTCTCGCTCCTTGCTTCCAGTGACTCCAGATCCGCCCGGATCCTCCTTCAAGCCTGCCGCCAATGGCGCCGAAGAAAGCTCAGGCCAATCCCTCGTCATCTTCGTACGAGCTGGCGCTCGATGCACCGAGCGTTTCAGAGAAAAACCTTGCCATCGTGCAACTGATGACAGCGGAGGGTGATAAGAAGAGGAAGACTGTGCTCCAGGCTGGCTCCGACGAGCCGGAGGCCTCAGGTAGCACCTTCTACCCCTTCTTCATGAGCAGCATCATCGCCGGGCTGGTTCCCCCCTTCTCCAACTTCTTCTACTCCGTCCTTAACCATTACAAGATCCACGCTCTCCATCTTCACCCCAACTCCATCCTCCTCCTGTCGATCTTCGCCATCTACTGCGAGGCGTATGTCGGGGTGATGTCGTCCGTGGTGCTGCTGCGCCACTTCTTCTTCCTCCGGATCAAAGAGGGACAATGCTCTGGGTGCGTTGGCTTCGTCATGACCAACAAGACCAACGCCATCTCAAAGGCCGGGAAGAAAGCCGGGGCTTCAGGGGCAAGTGGGTCTTGATGGACGCCAAGCGCGCCCACCCTTGGCTGGTGCTGCAGACGAAGATGTTTGTGTCCCATGAGGGGTGGTTTCGTGCGAATCTCACCGACTCCCGGGCGGCGCAGGTGTTGGAGAGTATGACTGCCGACCTGAGGCCTAGTGATTCAAGGGTGGTGAAGTTGACGGGGGCCATGATCGTCAAATAATTCATGAAGCAGCGCGTGGCTCCCCTCCGGTCGCACCTGCGCCCTTGTGGAAGCTTGCGGACAAAGGGGACGACCTCTGCCTACGCCCGGAGGCCCTTTCTGATGAGGAACTGTGCTCGGCCCTCCGCTCCTTGGTTGGGGATGACCAAGGGTACCCACCGGACTCCTTCGTTCCCTTGTACCGCTGTCCGGATGGGGAGAAGGTTGTCGCCGCTCTGCTTGTCTTCGACGGGCGTGGGCTCGTGCCGCATGCACCCTCGAACGTGCCGGTGGCAATGACTCCGGTGGATGTGTCTTCCGACGAGTCTCGGGCGGAGGAAGAGGAGGAAGAAGAAGAGGAGGAGGAGCGCAACTCGGAGGTGACCCACGGAGGGGTGGGGGTGACCTCCCCTTTGCGCAAGGCCGACATCCTCCGCTCCCTACCTGATGACGATGACGAGGCCGATGTCCTCCTGGAAAGTGGGGAGCTGCGCGTGGCAGGGGGCTCCACGGGGTCCAAGGTCAGTTCCCGGAGGAGGTCATCGGCCGAGGATCCGATGAGGGGAAGTTCAGCGCTGATCTCCCAAAAAGATGCCCCCGTTCTGACGCTGCCTGGAGCTACTTCTAGCCTATCTGCTGCCCCCTCTTCAGCGCCTGGAGGCCGCGCGCCCGCGCCTCAGGCTTCAAGCTTAGGAAGTGCAGAGACTACGCCACGGTGGACCAATAAGTATTCTCGTCCTGCCCTGTTCTTGCTTCTACTGGTGATTCTTGACGCTTCTCCATTGTGCAATTAAGCCGACGCCCGCGGCAAAGAAGAGGAAGGAGGAAGCGGCGGTACTGCTCGGGATCAAATCGCCTGCAGCTGCCGCACCCTCCTCCGCGGGGAAGGGCAGTGAGAGCGCTCGCGCTTCACTAGCCCGATCGTCCTCGCGAGGCTTGGTGGAGCGTCCTCCGGATGAGGCAGCCCCTGTAGCCCCGCTGGCTCCGGAGGTGCCGACGCCCGACTCGGTTGCTGGGGTCCCCCAAGTTCAGGAGCTCCTAGCCTCTTAGGACATGGTGATGACGTTGTCCCCACCTCCTTCCACTTCACTGCTGACCTTGGATTCTTCCACCTCCTCTAACATCCTGGAGCGCGCTCTCTCCGTGCTGACCCTGCTACGAGAGGATCTTCAAGGCACCGACCGTCACCTGGCGGTCAGGCGCCTGGAGCTGATTTCTAGCTGGCTTCACTCCGATGCGTCCGTCCGGGCGGCATTGAGCCAAGCTGGGGCGGCCTCCGATAAGGACAGGCAGGCCGCCGCCCAAGCCGTGGCTGCTCGTGAGGTGGCGTTGAAGGACGCCGGGGCCGCCCAAGATCGATGTCGGTCGCTGGAGGCCGAGTTGGAGACCGCGCACAACGAGCGTGCGATCGAAGCTCGAGACCGCCAGGCGGAGGAGGAGAAGATGAAGGCCCGGGATGACGCTGTTAGGGGTCACGACGCCGAGATGGAGCAGTTGGCGAAGGCACAGGCCGCGGTGCATAGCCAGCTGGAGAAGCTGGAGCAGAAGGTGAAGGCGGAGAAGGCCGAGCTGGAAGTCAAGGCGAAGGTCCTGGCTAAGGACCGCGTGGTCTTCACGTCCCTTGAGGAGAGGTCTCGCGTGGCGCTATGGGCACTCTACGAGAAGGTCATGGAGGAGATGCTGGCGACAGCCAACGAGGGCCCCACCCAGCTGCTTCCTCATCTGGTCGCGGCACTTGAGGATGTCGTGGACGAGATCGGTCCCTTGGTGGAGGAGGAAGCCCGCACGCTTTCCTCGGCCGCACTGACACACGTCTTCAGCCATCTCCATCTTCGTGATCCTGACGCCAACCTTGACGAGCTGTTGGAGCCTATGGATGGCGAGTGCTATGCAGCTGCTGCCGAAGCCGTGAAGGGCCAGGTGGAGGCTCTGCTGAAGAAGTTCCGCACCTTCGACCCTGCATCCCCAACTGGTGACGCTGCTGAACCTGCAACTCTAGCTAGCGGCTTAGGTGAGGGCGGCATCACTGTCGAAGGGATGCCTCTTGCAAGCGATGGCAGCGTCCAGGGATGATGGGATGACTTGCCGGCGGCTCCTTTTCCTCCTATGCTTCTGCAACAGCAACCATGCCTTGTGGAGGCGTTTAAACTTGTGCTTAGTATTCGAGAAACAGTATGTCTTGTAATATTTGTTTGAAATTCCATGATTTCCTTTCCGTTTGCTATGGTGTTCTGCGTCGGCAGGGCCAGACCCCACGCATACCTCAGCCACCATTGGGCCGTCCGGATCACCAGGACGGACCAAGGGGTGAGGGGCTACGTGGCCAGTTAGGCCCCTGAGTCGCGATGCTCAGGAGCCCCCTTTGACGCGCAAACAGCTTATAGAAAGGAGATGCGAGAGTAGTCCTAGTGTTCTACATCGGCAGGGCCCGACCCCGCGCATACCTCAGCTGCCATTGGGCCGCCTGGATCACTAGGACGGACCAAGGAGTGAGGGGCTACGTGGCCAGTTAGGCTCCTGAGTCGCGATGCTCAGGAGTCCCCCTTGACGTCCAAATGACCTTCATACCTTGGCTCCGCTTGGGAGGTCACGCGATGACCAGGTCGTAGGGACCTAGCAGCGTGGCGTACGCTCGGGCGTGACCTGAGCATAGCCCCCGTGCCCAACCCCCTCGCGTGACTCTCCTGAGGGGAGGTGTTGCGATGAGGCCAGACACTGAGCTCGGAGGCTCCCTGAGGTTGATACGGCCATGAGGCTGCCCTTAGTTGTTTATCACCAGCGCAGAGCATAGCGCTTCCGCACTTTCATGGGCATAGCCGCTCCTCGGCCGTGTCGACAACCAGCGCAGAGCATGGTGCTTCTACTAGTGCGTCGGTGAGGGCTCCCTCTAAGTGGAGCCCCCGGGGCATGTACAGCCCCGCCCTGACACCTGGCTTGCACGGCAGGGCTAGATGAGGTGTGTCTGGGCACTCGTGAGCCAGCACGGGACTCACGAGGCCCTACCTCAAGGCGGGTTGCACCTGGTCTTCGCTCTTGATGGCTGTGGTGGTCCTACGAGATGGTTAGGCAACCTGCACCGAGCGGATCTCCTCAGGCTATCGCATGAGGAGGCCAAGCACCAACGACCCCAAGAGGTGACGTGAACGGGGCCGGCCTGCCAGACAGAGCACAGCCTTGGGTTTATCGACGCTATAGGGATGGACCCGAGCACGGGCACCGTGCCTAGTCTTCTCATGTGAAGGATCCTAAAGAAAAACGATCGGCGCGCGGCTCCCGTGGTGGGTGGCAATCAAGCATGGATGGCTATAAATAAATCATGCATGCGAACCAGCTAGCTTAGATAGATGCGAGAACGATACATGCCACTGACACGGACCGGAGCGGCCTAGGGATGATGCCGCCCGAGGGGCGCCCCTAGTAAGGTAAGCTAAAAATGCGGAAGGATACATGCCGCTTGGACAGGGCAATGCAACCTAGGAATAATGCAGCCCGAGGAGCGCTCCCAGTTGAATAACCTTTGGAAAGTGTCACCTAGTTTCGTTGCTGAAGGAGTGTTGGGGTAGCTGAAGGCACACAATGAAGAAGTGGCTCCTCACGAGTCGCCAAGACCCTGAGCCTCGGGAGGCTCTGGGGCCTCAGTTGGCTCCCTAAGGACCGTCTCCTTCTCCGCCAAGACCGCGTGATGCCCGGCCTCCTCGGTTGCCAGGATGCTTCGCAGGTTGCGCTAGAAGGCAGCTGCCATGCTCGGCAGGCCAAACGGCATGCGAACGTAGCTGTGAGGTGGACCCTCGCACCGGCCAGCGTGTGAAGGCCAGAAGCGCTCCTGAGATGCGGCCCTGTTGAGTCATGGAACATCGATGCAGACACGCAGCTCGCCACCCTCGCCTGGATGGGGAGTTGCACCAGGTGGGCGGCGGTCGCCGCATATTGCCCTTGCTTCGTGAAGCTCCTGGGTGGCCTTGACGATGAAATCCCGAGCGGCGGGCGCTCCTCGCCCGGTGCCCTCCTGAGGGAAACGTGCCGCGAAGCATGCCTCCACGTGGTGCCCGAGCACCTCCCTCGTAATGTCGTCTAGGTCTGAGGCACTACAGAAGAGAGCCCCCAAGCCTCGCCCGAGGAGGGCGCCGGGGTTGCCTTCCTATGCAAGGGAGGGAGGCACCCCAGGCACGGGCGCAGATCCTGAGGCGGCACCGTTAGAGCCACCGCTCCCCTGAGGCCTCAGGAGGGTACGCGCCCTTGCTGTCGGGGTCTTCAATTGATGCGTCCTGGAAGGCGCGCTCAAGGGAGCACACCGCATCTCTTTCTTCGCAGGGGACTGTAATGATCCCGCCGCTTCCTGGCATCTTGAGGACGTTGTAGCCGTGGTGGGTCACTGCAATGAACTTGGCCAGGGCCGGATACCCGAGGATGGCATTGTACGGCAGGCGGATGTGAGCAACGTCAAAGTCGATGAGCTCGGTGTGGTAGTTGTCGCGCTGTCCGAAGGTGACAGGGAGGCGGACCTGCCCTATCGGGGTGGAGGATCTGTCAGTCACTCCTAAGAAGGGCTTCGTGGGCTGAAGCTGGTCGTATGGCACTTGGAGGCTGTCGAATGTCTCGACGTACAGGACATTAAGCCATGCGTTGCCGTAGCTGAGGGTCTTGGTGACTTGGACATTGCTGATGACGGGTGAGCAGAGCATTAGGAGGACGCCGGCTGTCACCGCGCATTTGAGCTGGTCCGCCGAGTTGAAGGTGATGTCTTACTTGGACCACCTGAGCGGGCGCGTGGCCTCGAGACTGGGGAGGGCTACATTCGCCTCGCGAGAGAACTGCTTGAAGATGCGCTGGGAAGCCGGGGCCTGAGCACCACCCAAGATGCAAGTGATGGTGCGCGGCTCCTGGAAGCCCCCAGCCCCCTCGTCCTGATGGCAGTCGTCGTTCCTTCTTGGTGGCGGCGGTAGTGGAGGAAGACCGACATTGCACTGAGGGCGGTTCTCGCGAGGCTGGTCGCGCCAAGCGCCCTTGTAATGCCCCGTATGTAACTTGCCATATTTTATTCCAACTCTTGCCATTTTCGGCACTAAGTTATGACATTCCCTCATGGTTGGATTTTTTCTTCGTTTTGCATTTTGCCCATATCATGCATCTCATATCATGTCATCATGTGCATCGCATTTGAATACGTGTTCGTCTCATGCATCCGAGCATTTTCCCCGTTGTCCGTTTTGCATTCCGGCACTACTACGTCCTCCGGCGTCCCCTTTTGCCTCTTTTAGTGTGCGGGTGTTAAACGTTCTCGGATTGGACCAAGACTTGCCAAGCGGCCTTGGTTCACTACTGGTAGACCGCCTGTCAAGTTTCGTGCCATTTGGAGTTGGTTTGATACTCCAACGGTTAACCGAGGAACCATAAAGGCCTCGTGTGTGTTGCAGCCCAACACCTCTCCAAAGTGGCCCAAAACCCATCCAAACCCCCTCCATCCTATCGGTCGTTCGATCACGATTGCGTGGCCGAAAACCGCACCTCATTTGGACTCTCCTAGCTCCCTCTACCTATATAAACCCCCTCTCCCCCGAAATTTCGGGCAAAAACCACCACTAACCCTAGCCTCTTCCTCCTCCCGCCATCGGACGCGTCCGGATCGGGCTGGACAAGTCCGCCCGCCGCTGCCCAGCGTACCAGAGGCTGCCACGTGGCGCCGCCTTCCACCAGCCGCCGCCGGCCCGCTCGGCCTGTGCGGAGCCCCCGTGGCCCGCGCTCGGCGTGCCTCCGCCCGCCGCCGCCTGCGCTCGCCGCCGCCTCGACCGTCGCCCCGATGCCAGTCGTCGCCCGCCGCGCCGTCTCCCGGCCACCGCCGCCCACTCCATCAGCGCGCCGCCCAGCCTCTTCCTCGCCTCCACCGACCAGATCCGGCGAGGAGCACCTCGGATCCGGCCCCTTCGTCCAGTCTGGCCGCCTCCCTCCTCTCCGGCGAGGATTCCGGCGAGCTCGCGCCGCCGCCTCGGGAACCATGCCAAGAACCCTAGATCTGGACTGAAGGTTGACCCCGATTTCGTCTAAGTCTTTTTCTGCCATGTTCTTCGCATCATAACTCCATGACCGTAGCTCCGTTTCGTGCATATGAGATACCGAATTGTTCATCAGGAGATGCTCTTCATTTTGTTCCATTGCACCATGCTAGTTTGAGTCCATCTTGATGCCTAAAATGCTGTTGCAAGAGTGCTATAAAATGTTAGTTTCTGTTTCTTAACAGATTATGGACATTTGTCATTTTTGCCATCATTAATGTGTGCCTCCTATGAACTTGAGCCCTACATGTGTTTTGGGCTATGCCATGCCATCTTTACAGGGGTGTATGCCATGTATTTTTGTGATAAATGTGGTGACTAGCACAAGCATGCAAAGTAGCTCTCGTGATGTTGCTGATTTCAGGGACTTAGAATTCTTCTAAGTCTTTTCCCTGATGTTATTTTTATGTCATGTATTGATGTTGCTACAGAGTGATCCATGCCTCTTTTGAGCATGTTAAGTAAGGATGATTTTGAGATATTGTTATGTTCTATCCATACGTGTCTTTCTTTGCAATTATGGAGTATCCTAGCATGGCTCAATCTTGCTCTACTTTTGCTATAAAATGTTCCTGGCAGATTGTTTACATGTTAATCAATTTTGCCAAGGTTGTTGTAGTTGATCCATGCATGCTATGAGATTGTTCTTGCCATGGTTAGCTACTTGATCATGTCTTCTTGCTGGGTGTATGCTTAGTTTGTCACGCAATGCCTTTTGGTGAGTGCATCGAGCTTGCAAACATGCCTACGTAACTCTGTTTTTGCCATGTCCAGTTTTCTGCAAAATCTGAATCTGTTAACGAAACTTGCTATGTTTACATGGGTGCCATCATATTTTCTGTTCCTTTTTGGCTTATGTTCATTAAGGGACTTTTGTTATATGCTTTGAGTAGTTTCCTACCATGCCTTTCTTTGGCACGATATGTTCCTATAGCATGTTGATAACTTGCTCTAAACATTGCTTCCCGATGTTAAATCCTGACATGTTACTTTCACTAAGTCTGTGAACCTGATATCTTTTGCACTTTTGCCATGTTTGTTTGAACCTGCTATTGTGTGAATTAGCCGTAGCTCAGTGTTCATCTTTTGTCAAGCATCTTGAGTGGATCACTGCCATGTGCTTTGTTGTTATGTTAGAGTGCAGTAGCTTAATTTCTTGTCGCGTTCTAGATGGCATCGTGCTGTTAACCGCAGAATAGTGCCATTTTTGTTTTGCTTGCCATTTGCAAACCGTGCATCCGATTCCGGTGATCTTTATATCGATTTCGACCGAAATCAACTCATCTTTCCAGAGGCACTCTTGGTTTTCCAAGTTGAGGCCTGGTTCAGTCGTTTCCTTCCGGAGCATGCATATGCATTGCATTTCACATCCCGCATATCATGCCATGTTTTGCATCATGTTGCTTGCGCATTGCACCGTGGTTAATCATGGTTCCCTTTGCTTGTGTTCTTGCTTTGGGTAGAGCCGGGAGATGAGTACGTGATCGAGGAACCCGTTGAGTACGCTTACGAGGATCAAGCTTACGTCAACTCGAAGAACTTTGCAGGCAAGATGACCATACCCTCGAAATCACTTCTATCTTTGCTTGCTACTTGCATGCTCTTTTGCTATGCCTATGTCGCGATACCTACCACATGCTATATCATGCCTCCCATATTTCCATGTCAAACCTCTAACCCACCTTGTCCTAGCAAACCATTGTTTGGCTATGTTACCGCTTTGCTCAGCCCCCCTTGTAGAGTTGCTAGTTGCAGGTGAAGATTGGAGTTTGTTCCTTGTTGGAATATGTTTATTGTTGGGATATCATTATTTTATCTTTTTTACTTTAATGCACCTATATACTTGGTAAAGGGTGGAAGGCTCGGCCTTATGCCTGGTGTTTTGTTCCACTCTTGCCGCCCTAGTTTCCGTCATACCGATGTTATGTTCCTTGATTTTGTGTTCCTTACGTGGTTGGGTTATAATGGGAACCCCTTGACAGTTCGCCTTGAATAAAACTCCTCCAGCAAGGCCCAACCTTGTTTTACCATTTTCCACCTAGCCTTTTCCCCTTGGGTTCCGCGGACTCAAGGGACATCTTTATTTTAAACCCCCCCCCCCGGGCCTGTGATCCTCTAAGTGTTGGTCCGAACTGAGCTGCCTGCGGGGCCACCTCGGGGAAACTTGAGGGTTGGTTTTACTCGTAGCTAGTCTCATCCGGTGTTGCCCTGAGAACGAGATACCTGCGACTCCTATCAGGATTTGTCGGCACGTCGGGTGGCTTTGCTGGTCTTGTTTTACCACTGTCGAGATGTCTTGTAACCGGGATTCTGAGTCTGATCGGGTCATCCTGGGAGAAGGAATATCCTTCGTTGACCGCGAGAGCTTGTGATGGGCTAAGTTGGGAAACCCCTGCAGGGATTTGAACTTTTGAAAGTCGTGCCCACGGTTATGGGCAGATGGGAATTTGTTAATGTTTGGTTGTAGAAAACCTGAAACTTAACTTAATTAAAATGAATCTACAGCGTGTGTAGCGGTGATGGTCTCTTTTCCGCGGAGTCCGGGAAGAGAACACGTTCTCGTGTTATGCTTGGACGTAAGTATGTCTAGGATCACTTATTGATCATAGATTCTCGAACGTGCTTCGCCTTCTCTTCTCGCTCTCATTTGTGTAAGTTAGCCACCATATATGCTAGTGATTGCTCCAGCTCCACCTCATACCTTTTTCCCTACCCATAAGCTTTAATAGTCTTGATCGCGAGGGTGTGAGATTGCTGAGTCCCCGTGACTCGCAGATTACTTCCAAAACCAGATGCAGGTGTCGATGATGCCATTCCAGGAGATGCGACTGAACTCAAGTGGGAGTTCGATGAGGACTCAGGACGTTACTACATTTCCTTTTCAGACGATCAGTAGTGGAGCCCAGTTGGGGCGATCGGGGATCTTATGCATTTGGGATTGTCTTTATTTTACTTCTGTAGTCGGACCTTCATTGTATCTGGATGATGTAATGCTATATTTATGTATTGTTTGAAGTGGAGATTGTAAGACAACTCTGTACCTCTTTCTTATTCAGTACATGGGATGTGTAAAGATTACCCCTCTTGTGACATGCCTACAATGCGGTTATGCCTCTAAGTCGTGCTCCGACACATGGGACATATAGCCGCATCGTGGGTGTTACAGCCCTCACGAGACTGCTCCTCCCAGTGGTCCTCACAAGGACGGTCGCGCCACTCCTAGCGGGGGCCGCGGTCGTCCCAGCATCCTCCACATCGTTTTCCTCCTCGGCTGTAGCCCCGTCGTTGTGCTCGGGGCGTCGACCGAAGCGTCCATCTCGGATGGCCCTGAGCTCTTGACAGTCATTGGTGTTTTGGCTGTGTACGTTGTGGAAGGCGTAGAACGGTCGGCTACTTTTGGACGACTCGGGATGGTCCCGACCGCGGTTCGTATCCGGCTCCGCTGCGATCACGGTCGCTACCTTGCGCTTCACGTCCTTGGCCATGCCTTTCTTCTCCTCTGGGTCGGCAGCAGGGAGCTCGAGGAGGGAGAGACGCCCCTCCTCAGCTCTTGCACACTTGATTGCTATGTTGAACAGCTCCCGAGTCGTGCATAGCTCCTCATGGATGGCGAGCTCCTCCTTCATCTTGACGTCGCAGACGCCATCGGAAAATGCTGAGATGATGGCTTCGTCCGTAACCTTGGGGATCTTGAGGCAGACACTATTGAAGCGCTGGATGTACTTCTGCAGGGTCTCTCCCTACTCTTGCTTGATGCTGCGCAGGTCACCTGCGGCCAGAGGGCGGTCGCAAGTACCCTGGAAGTTGGCGATGAAGCGGTCACGCATCTCATCCCAGGAGGAGATTGATCCTGCGGGCAAGTTCAGGAGTCAAGAGCGAGCGCCATCCTTGAGTGCCATGGGAAACCAGTTCGCCATGACTTTTTCGTCGCCGTTGGCCGCCTTGATGCTCAGTTCGTGGAGCTGTAGGAACTCCGCGGGGTCGGGGGTGCCATCGTAGCACGGAGGCAGATCCGGCTTGAACTTTCCTGGCCGAACGATGATGCGCAGCTCGGGAGGGAAGGCGTGGCAGCCTGCGGTGGCCACCGGGGCCCTTTGCAGGGGCGGAGCCTGCCCTTCATGTCCGCGCACCGTCACCGCAGGCGGCACTCAGTATTGTCGTGGTGGTGCCGGGAGCACTGGAGTGTTTTCTTGCGGCCAGGGAACCTCTTGGCAGCTTCCTTCTTCGTGCGCTGGCACACGGCATGGCGGATCACGCCGCGGGACCGTGCATCTTGGTGTGAGGACACCATCTTGACGCGGAGGGGGGTGGTGGTGCTTCGTGAGCTGCGCGTCTCGGCGCGAGGGCACCGTCTTGATGCGGAGGCGGCAGAGGTGCCCCGTGAGCTACATCGCCTGCGGCTGGAGGTGGACGAGGCAGCGAGAGGGATGGTGCAGGGAGCCCCTAGCGGCGTTGACGAGCTCGGCTACGCGGTCTAACCAGTCCTCATAGAGGTCATTCAACAGGCGGTAGCACAGGAGCTCGCGTGCCATGAGCAGCGTAGCCTGCGCGTTCGTGCGTGCGCGGTGAGTGTGAGACGATGAGCCGGCTGGAGTCAGTGACAGGGTGGTGGTGCAGCCATCCCGCGCACGAAGGGGTGCAGTGATGATGCTTGCTGCTTCCTTGCTGCCGGGCGGGTAGCGGCGTTGGCAACAAGAGATGGAGAATGACGGGGAGGCCCGCGGATAGGGGCTGTCTGAGCGACACGGGTGGCCCGGCGCTCGGCGCGGGCTCGACGCGCGTCTCACATGGATGTAGCGGAGCGTTGGGACACGGATCAATGGAAGGAATGCTTCAGCGCACCACTACCTGGCGCGCCAAATGTTGGATTTCGAGTTCCGACAAAACCCTTGAGGTTTGAACACTGGGGTCCGCACGAAGATCTCTCCTCCCCTTGCACTCTCCCTCACCGCGATCTCAAGGCGCAGAGCGTCGAACTCACAGAACAAAGGAACACAAGATTTATACTAGTTCGGGCCACCGATGTGGTGTAATACCCTACTCCAGTGTGGTGTGGTGGATTGCCTCTTGGGCTGAGGATGAATAGTTACAAGGGGAGACCAGCCTCCTGAGGAGAGGTGCCCTTGTGCTTGGTGAGTTTGTGTGGATGAGGATGATCTGAATGGGCTCGTATCAGTTTGTGTGGATGAGGACGATCCGAATGGCCTCGGATCCATTTCCTCCTACTGTGGTGGCTTGCCCTATTTATAGAGGCCCTGGTCCTGTAAGTGCATCTAGTGCCACCCCTAGTTGTTTTTGGAATATTGACGACAAACCTGGTTGAGGGACTAATGTGTTTGTGAGAATTGCAGGATAACACAAGTAGTAGTCCCTCATTGATTCGGTTTACCTACGAGAGATGACCCCTAAAAATGTGTGAGGACATTAAAATAATGGTGGTATGTGAAGATATTCACATTGAAGACTATAACATGAGAAGACATCACATGAAGTCTTTGGAGTGCGAAGACATAGTTGTTTCGTAGTTTCACTTTCTTCTTTGTTGAGTCATAGGAACCACCGTACTGTTAAGTGGGGTCCAGGTTAACAAAGTCAGAGTGACTAAAGTGATGTTGAACCAAATCCTATGTCTTCGAGCGAAGACAATGAGAGCAAATCTTATCCAGAGTTGGATGAGTTAGCTTTACTTGTAGCCCAAGTCAAGCTGCCGCGTGTGTTTGAAATCTGACCATTGGAACACGTGTCAGTTCCTTAGTGACCCAGGGTCATTTCGGACAAGTCAGGTCGGGTTGCCTAGTGGCTCTAAATAGCCCACCCTCTACACCATAAATTGGTGGCTGCTCAGAGTTAGTACACGGCTTTTGTCGTTTGAGAGCAACCCACCTCCGAAGCATTTGAGAGAGAGATCCTTGCAAGGATAAAGCCCAAAACACCCAGAGCCCAAAGAGTGTTTGGCATCACTGAAGTCTTTCTGTCCGCGTGATCTGAAGACTTGTTACACTTGAGGACTGTGAATCCTCCATCCGGTTAGGCGTCGCGTTCTGAGCATCCAAGAGTCATTGTGGATTGCCGGTGAACGAAGTCTGTGAAGGTTTGGAAGTCTACCTTGAAGACTTACTGAGGGAGTCCTGGATTAGGGGGTATTCGGACAGCCGGATTATATCCTTTGGCCGGACTGTTGGACTATGAAGATACAAGATTGAAGACTTCGTCTCGTGTCCTGATGGAACTCTACTTGGCGTGGAAGGCAAGCTAGGCAGTACGGATATGGATATCTCCTCCCTTGTAACCGACTTTATGTAACCCTAGCCCCCTCCGGTGTCTATATAAACCGGAGGGTTTTAGTCCATAGGACAACATACAATCATACCATAGGCTAGCTTCTAGGGTTTAGCCTCTCCGATCTCATGGTACATCAAATCTTGTAATACTCATATCATCAAGAATAAATCAAGTAGGACATGGGGTTTTACCTCCATCAAGAGGGCCCGAGCCTGGGTAAAACATCGTGTCCCCAGCCTCCTGTTACCATCCGCCTTAGACGCACAATTCAGGACCCCCTACCCGAGATCTGCCGGTTTTGACACCGACATTGGTGCTTTCATTAAGAGTTCCTCTGTGACGTCGCCGTAAGGAAGGATGCCTCATCTCGTTGTTAAAAACAACATTACCGCCGGGGGAGCTCTGGCTATCGGCCAAACTCGCCGGCTACGCAGTTTCGTCATGACTGCCTGTTCAGCCGTTGCACCGACGATGATTTCTCGGGTCATCAAAAACAGCCTCCACGTCGGCTCGGAATTCGCTGAGAAGATGGATCCAATGGAGCTCTCTTCCATAAACGAACTCTTGGATCGCATCGCCGCCTTGGGAGTCGCTACGGACTATGATCGGATTGGGCTTAAACCCGATCAAAGGGATATTAACTCTCCATCGGTCACCCATCACATTGCGGTGGTGGAGGAAAAATGCGGCAACTCTTCCTTTATTTTGAGGACTAACAATGTCGGGATTCCTGAGCTCTCTGAGCCGGATACCCGCTTACGGGAGGACATCACCCAAGCCCTGAACATAGAATCAGGCAGCGGGCCAGACTTATCGGGCAACACTCCGGAACCCGAACTTCCAAGATTGGAGACTCCTCGGCCCCTGGGTCTCAGATCGGGTAGGGGTTCGGACTCAAATCCACCCACCCACCCAGACATAAACGATCTTTCCCATGAAACAGTACATCATTCTTGCGACAAATTCCTCGTTGTGATGAACAAGGTTAAGGATTGTCGCGAGGAAGATGTAGTCTCACTTTTTTGCAATAATTGCACGGACAAGGGAATCCTTAACGCCTTAAGTCGCCGTGATATATCACGCTTCGCTGACTTGGCGTCCATAGTACGAAAGTAATGTGCGATGGAAAGCACCTGGAAAACTGAAACGAAATTTTGGGATAATCCCGCTCCGAATATACACCCAGTCCGAAGTAAAAGGGTGCACTATCATAAGACACCCGAGCTAGTTGCAAAGAAACAAAAACCCTCTACACGGCATGGAACCGTACTGGAGGGATGGCTTAACGGACCCTACAAAATTCATAGTACAATGGATACAATACCAACGCACAGCCTTAGAGCATGTTGGGTACTCCGGCAGGTTGCCAAAAGTGGTGAGGATCTTCTTATCCCAAATGCCACAGAGCACCATCCCGTGGATAACAATACGGTGTTAACAGTCTTTGAGACCTTCGGGTCAAATAATAGGCGCAAGCGAACACTCCGCAGCATGGCCGAAATCTGCCACGTAGCAGCAATAAAATCCATGGAGTGACACGGCTATTACCTTCAATGCCAGTGACGAACCTAAATTCTGAACAGCCCGAGCACCAGCCGCACTGGTCCTCAGTCCAATTGTGGACAGCTTTCGAATCACCAAAGTACTCATGGATGGCGGCAGCGGATTAAACCTCATCTATGAGGAAACTCTTCAAAAAAAAGAAATAGACTGGAATCGCATTGAGCAAAGTAGCACAACCTTCAAGGGAATCATACCCAATCGGGAGGCATGATGCACTGGGAAAATCACACTAGATGTGGTATTTGGTACGCCAGAGAACTATAGGTCCGAAGAAATTACATTTCAAGTGGCCCCGTTCAGCAGTGGATACCACGCCCTTTTAGGACATGAGGCATTCACGATCTTCCAAGCTGTACCCCATAATGGGTACATGAAGCTCAAAATGCCCGGGCCCAGCAGAATTATCACCCTCGCTAGTGATCCAGACACAGCACTCCGCGCCGAAAACAAAACAGCCGCACTGGCCCTCGAGGCATTATCTGAAGCCCTCTCGGGCGAGGAATTAACCATGCTACGCTCCACAGTGGACAGGGACAACGTGATACTTGATAAGAGATCCAAGTCCACCTCTTTTAAACAGCGGATGAAATAGTCAAATTCCAAGTCCACCCAACGGACCCTACAAAAACAGCCTCCATCGGGGCACAGTTAAACCCCGCCGTGGACGCCGCACTACGAGAGTTCCTGCGCGAGAATTGGGACATATTCGCCTGGCACCCCTCAGACATGTCAGGAATCCCACGCAGGCTGGCCGAGCATAGCCTCAATATCCTAAAGGGATTCAAGCCTGTCAAGCAAGCTCTTCGGCGTTTCTCCGAACCTAAGAGACAGCCCATGGGAGAGGAACTAGCCAAGTTATTGGAGGCCGGATTCATCAGAGAAATAAAACACCCGGACTGGCTAGCAAACCTGGTGATGGTACCAAAGAAGGATAAATCCTGGCGCCTTTGTGTCGATTTCAAGGACCTCAATAAAGCTTGCCTAAAGGATGCCTTCCCCCTCCCCCGCGTCGATCAAATTATCGATGCTACCGCAGGACACGAGTCATTGTGTTTCCTCGACGCATACTCTGTTTACCACCAAATCAAGATGGCGGAGTCCGACCAAGCTGCAACGGCATTCATCACAGATCCCTTTTGTTTCAACGCAATGCCTTTTGGGCTCAAAAATGCCGGCGCAACATATCAGCGCATGATTCAGACATGTCTGGAGAAACAAATCGGCAAAACTGTAGAGGCATACATAGACGATGTGGTCGTCAAAACCAAACACGTCGACTCTTTGATAGACGACTTGAGGCTCACATTCGACAACCTCCGAACATACGACATCAAGCTCAATCCAAAAAAATGTGTTTTCGGCGTACCAGCCGGAAAGCTCCTGGATTTCATTGTCTCTAGTACAGGTATTGAAGCTAATCCGGCCAAAATCCGAGCTTTGTCACAGTTGGATACCCAACAGACGTCAAACAAATCCAGAAGTTAACTGGATGTGTGGCGGCTCTAAGCCGCTTTATCTCTCGCTTAGGAGAAAAGGCTTTACCCCTTTATCGCCTCCTTCGGCGCACCGAACACTTCAAGTGGACAGTCGCTGCCACAGCCGGATTGTAAGAAATAAAGGCCATTTTGGCAACCAACCCAATCCTGGCCGCGCCAAACATCGGCGAACCAATGCTGTTGTACATTGCAGCAACTCATCAAGTTGTAAGCGTAGTGCTCGTCGTCGAACGAGAAGCGGATGGACATAAATTCCCTCTTCAAAAGCCGGTATACTATGTATCCACTGTCCTTGCAAGGATAAAGCCCAAAACACCCAGAGCCCAAAGAGTGTTTGGCATCACTGAAGTCTTTCTGTCCGCGTGATCTGAAGACTTGTTACACTTGAGGACTGTGAATCCTCCATCCGGTTAGGCGTCGCGTTCTGAGCATCCAAGAGTCATTGTGGATTGCCGGTGAACGAAGTCTGTGAAGGTTTGGAAGTCTACCTTGAAGACTTACTGAGGGAGTCTTGGATTAGGGGGTATCTGGACAGCCGGATTATATCCTTTGGCCGGATTGTTGGACTATGAAGATACAAGATTGAAGACTTCGTCTCGTGTCCGGATGGAACTCTACTTGGCATGGAAGGCAAGCTAGGCAGTACGGATATGGATATCTCCTCCCTTGTAACCGACCTTGTGTAACCCTAGCCCCCTTCGGTGTCTATATAAACCGGAGGGTTTTAGTCCATAGGACAACATACAATCATACCATAGGCTAGCTTCTAGGGTTTAGCCTCTCCGATCTCATGGTAGATCAACTCTTGTAATACTCATATCATCAAGAATAAATCAAGCAGGACGTAGGGTTTTACCTCCATCAAGAGGGCCCGGACCTGGGTAAAACATCGTGTCCCCAGCCTCTTGTTACCATCCGCCTTAGACACACAGTTCGGGACCCCCTACCCGAGATCCGCCGGTTTTGACACCGACACTTACCAGAGTGATTGGGTGGGGACTAAGTGTCCTTAGCTCAAGGGGAACAAGGTGAAGACGCGGTCTTTTGAGTTTTATCTCAGCCTCCCTAACCAGACATACAGTTGTCACAGCAACTAGAACTGGTCCAACAAATCATTTGTCTTCACCACGCAACTGGTTCTATCTCTTCCTCCTCTTAACTTACAGTTTGTCTTCGTGAAGTCATTGCCTGCTTGCATTATCTGTTTGACTTCACTATGTGACAACTTTTTCTGATTGGCTTCATTCTATCTTCCATGCTGATCCATACTTCCTAGCTGCTAATAGTCTTCATGCTTTCACTTCATTGAATACTTGACTATGGCTTGCCTAGTGTAGTCTACCTTCCGCTGCATGTTAATAGGTCCATTTCTATCATTTGTCTTTGATACTTTGGTGTTTTGAAGACTTCCATAAAAATCGCCTATTCACCCCCCTCTAGTCGATAACTAGCACTTTCAATTGGTACCAGAGCAAGGTACTCCCTTCTTCTGTGTGATTCAGTTTAACCACCTGGAGTTTTAGCTATGTAGACTATAGGGATAATCAAAGTCTCCGCTGTGTGCCCTGTCTTAGATGGCACTGATTACCCCTACTAGCAGAATAAGTTGTGCATACATCTTAAAGCCATTGATGTCGATCTATGTATGTCATCAAGAACGGTGTTCCCAAGACCGGTGAAGGTGTCACCCGTACTGATGTCAAGAATTTTGTTCAACTGTATTCTACTGCCAAGAACATCATCTGTGGTCATCTGACCAAAGGACAGTATGGCTGTGTGAGTGCTCTGGAAACGTCGAAGCTAGTCTGAGACTGGCTCTCCAAGGTGAACGAAGGCGTCTCAACCCAGAGAGATCATAGGATTAGTGTCCTTTGCAACTTCTTCAACCGCTTCAAGAGAAATGACAATGAGAATGTTCATCTCACGTTTGATCGCCTCACTGACATCACAAATGAGCTTCATGCTCTCGGCGCCACTGAGATCACCAAGCATGAAATCATCAAGACACTCCTGAGATCACTTCATAGCTCGTTTGACACTCTAGCCCTGATGATTCAAGAACGCCCTGACTTCAAGACACTCGATCCGTCTGACATACTTGAGAGGCTCAACACACATGAGTTTCAGCTATGTGAGAAAAGAGATATCTATGGTCCCAACTATGGCCGAACTCGCGCTTTGAAGGCAAAAGCTGCTTCCTCATCTGAAGAAGAATCTGATTGCAGTTCTAGTGATCCCGAAGACATTGGAAAGGAGCTTGCTATGCTTGTGAAGAAGTTCCTGAAATTCACGAAGAAGAAAGGCTTTAGAAAGTCTTCACGATCCAGCTCAAGAAATGATGAAGCTTCTACTCATGACCACAAGAAGAGAACATGCCACAAGTGCAAGAAACCTGGTCACTACATCTTTGAGTGTCCATAGTGGGACGTACGTTCAATCTATACTGGCGAGAGTCTTTCCTCTTATAAAGCCTGAGCTGACAATGAAAACAACAAGAAGAAGAAGAGCAAGGAATATGATTCTGATGACAACAAGAAGAAGAAATCCTCAAAGTCTTCTTCCAAGTCTTCATCAAAGTCTTCATCACACAAGAAGAGCTCATCTGGCAAGGCTCGTGCTTTTGTTGGCAAGGAGATGGATTCAGAGGAGGAGTCTGCTTCTGAGGAGGCGGAGGTGGAGTCTGAGGAGGAGTCCGACTCTGGCGTTGCAAGTCTAGCTCTAGCTACAGCCTACGTTGCCAAGTCCATCTTCAACACTGAAGACAATGGCTCCATCACCTACGCTGATGCTAATGACAAGGATGACTCCGCTCCCGCCTACTGATTCATGGCACGTGGTGCCAAGGTAAACTCACGCAATGCTTACTTTCAAACATCAAGTGAAGATGACTCTGATTGTGAATCCAAACCCAGCTACAAAACACATGCTAAAATTGCAACTGAACAACAGAAAGTTATGGAACATATTCAAAAACTGTCACAAAAAAGCGATGACCTGTTGGACGCGGAAATGACCCGATCTCTGTCCTTAATTCAAGACATAAAAAATCTTGATGTTAAGTATGAGGAACTTGAAAGTCGTCATGAAACGCTCTCAACAACTCATGAAAAGCTTTCCTATGATTATCTTCAAAGGAAGCAAGAACTTGAGAAATTGAGAGCAGTTCATGAAGATCTTCAAAAAGAAAACGAGTCACTTCGCGCTCAACAGATCAGTCCCGCTCAGGAAGGATTTGAACCACCATGTCTAAAATGCATTGAGCGTGGTAACGCTACTTCTGTTGCTGAATATTCTACTGCTGCTACTGTTGCAATATCTTCAACTATTGATGTGGTAACTAACCCCTCTACTGAGGATGCCACTGCTATTGCTGATGAAAATGCTAGGCTGAAGACATTGCTTGAGACAGGGATGTACAAAAGTCTTAAAAGGCATCAGACACTATGTGATGTCCTCAAATAGCAGATTCTGAACCGAAACCCTAGGAAAGATGGTGTTGGTTTCGAGAGGAAAATGAATGTTGATGGTTCTTACTGGAAGCCTGAGCAGTACCCCAAAACCACATGGGTTGCTGCAAAGGAACCTTCAGTGGATCCATCCACCCTATATGGCTTCACTTGTGCTAACCCTATTATCATTGATGAATCCCTTGATGCAAACTATAAACTGTTTAAGAACCAGAATGGTGAAGTGTTTGCCAGGTATATTGGTACTAACTGCAGGAATGGGCCACCTATGAAGAAAATCTGGGTGCCCAAAAGGTGGCTGCAGAATCTTCCTGTGAATGTCGTCATGACACCACAAGGGAAGAAGACAAACCCCAGACCAAAGGCTTCATATGGTCCAAAGGCTTCATACAGACACAAGACTCACCTTAGTCACCCTAACGCCAATTGTCGGTGTCAAAACCGGCGGATCTCGGGTAGGGGGTCCCGAACTGTGCGTCTAGGCCGGATGGTCACAGGAGGTAGGGGACAAGATGTCTTACCCAGGTTCGGGCCCTCTTGATGGAGGTAAAACCCTATGTCATGCTTGATTAATATTGATGATATGGGTGTTACAAGAGTAGATCTACCACGAGATCAGAGAGGCTAAACTCTAGAAGCTAGCCTATGGTATGATTGTATGTTGTGATTGTTGTCCTACGGACTAAAACCCTTCGGTTTATATAGACACCGGAGAGGGTTAGGGTTACACAAGGTCGGTTACAAAGGAGGAGATATCCATATTCGTATTGCCTAGCTTGCCTTCCATGCCAAGTAGAATCCCATCCGGACATGAGATGAAGTCTTCAATCTTGTATCTTCATAGTCTAACAGTCTGGCCAATGGAGATAGTCCGGCTGTCCGGAGACCCCCTAATCCAGGACTCCCTCAGTAGCCCCTGAACCAGGCTTCAATGACGATGAATCCAGCGCGCAGTATTGTCTTTGGCATTGCAAGGCGGGTTCCTTCTCCGAATACATCACAGAAGAATTTGAATACGAGGATAGTGTCCGACCCTGCAAAATAAGTTCCACATTCCACCGTAGAGAGAATAATATTTTCGCAGATCTAATTTGTTGGCTTGTCTTGGCAGCATGACGTTACGTCATGGCCTGGTGATTATTCGAACCGTTTCTTTTAACCAGCCTCGCACATAACGCGAGGCAGTTTTTTGACACGTCTTGTCAAAGCAGAGATCGTGTCCCCTTATTACGGGATTCTCATCAATACGGGCGTGGGTAACCCAACCGCGCCATCAATTGCGGCGCTTGGGGGATAAGCGAGTTTTACTAGGCAAGTGGGGACGCTTAATTTCGTCCGCCCATATAAAGGGATAAAGATTCACCTTTCTATCCACGCCTTCTTCCTCCTTTGCTCATCCGTTTCCGCACACTCGAGCTCTAGCGCCCAAGCCCTCGCTTCCACCTCAACCTTCTCCAACCATGTTCGGAGCGGGAGGCAAGTGGATGGTCTCCTCCGTCACGGAGGGAGACATCAAGAAACTGAGGAGAGCCGGATACCTGCCCGACAACATCGCGCACCGGCTCCCAGATGAGGGGCAGCTCATCCCCACCCCCAGGCCCCATGAGAGGGTGGTATTCCTCACCCATTTCCTCCGCGGACTGGGATTCCCTCTCCATCCCTTCGTCCGGGGCCTCATGTTTTATTACGGCCTAGATTTCCACGATCTGTCCCCGAACTTCATCCTCAACATCTCGGTGTTTATCGTCGTGTCCGAGGCCTTCCTCCGCATCAAGCCCCACTTCAGCTTATGGCTGAAGACCTTCAATGTCAAGCCGAAGGTGGTGGGAGGCCGCCGGTGGAGTGCGGAGGCACCATGGTGGGAAAGATGCCCAACATAACATGGCTCGAGGGCTCCTTTGTGGAAACCATAAAGGGGTGGCAATCTGGGTGGTTCTATATCACCGAGCCGTGCGATCCCGCATGGGTAGCGGCCCCCGAGTTCCGATCTGGCTTTCCCATGCGGCTCACCTCCTGGAAAGAGAAGGGCCTGTCCTGGGGTAGTTCGAAAGAGCCGATCGGACTCCAAACATGTATTCAAAACATGGTGGACAAGAAGCTCAAACTTGTCAACATAGTCCAGGTCATGCTCATCCGCCGGATACTCCCGTGCTAACAACGGGAGTTCACCTTGTGGGAGTTCAATCCGGCGCAACACCGGACTCTGAACAGGCTCTTCAACAAGACTCATGAAGACGCCTAGAGGGTGCTGTTCAAAAGTGCCGAGGTCCCTCCCCATATCACTGAGGATCGCGGATTCAGCGCGAAGCACCAAGCCAGTGCGGTAAGCTGCTTAACCTTTCACAGGATATTGATTTTTATATAGATTGACTCTATGCGGGATCTAAACTCCCGTACCTTTGACAGGACTGGCAGAAGATGGCCGGACAGATCGACTGTCCAGCTCCTTTGCCCAAAGGCCCCGCAGACGCTCTTCTGGCGAATATGTTGACTCCGGCCCCTTATAAGGTGCCGGAGAAGACCAAGAAGGCCAAGGGAGCTCGAAAGAGTTCCCGACGCCAGGCGTCGTCGGACTCACCGTCCGATGACTCTGTGGCGCACTCTTCCCCCGAAGATGAGGAAGAAGAAGAAGATGCTCCCCCACCGACTGGGGGAGACAGAAAAAGGAAGGTCACCCCAACTGGGGGGCAGAAGGGTCCAAGAAGGGAAGGACTCTCCTTCCGGACAGCTCCACCACCGCCGACGAAGGTGAAGACGAGTGGTTGCAAAGGGCCAAGCCCCCGGGGAGATCGTAAGTATTCGGATACCAAAGTAACCCATAAGATTCCTTGGTCGCACCGATTTCCCTAATCGTCGAATATAATTACGCAGGCCGCCATGAGCCAAGGTCTTGATCAGCTAGCAGATCTTGATCAGCTTGAAGCTGCTGCTGCTTTTTCTTCAGGCTATTTGTCGTGGCCATAAGCCGGAGCTTGAAGCGCTCTTGTTCGACGGGATCCTCTGGGACGACGAATTCATCGTCGCCGAGGCTTGCCTCGTCTTCGGAGGGGGGGATGTAATTGTCATCCTCCTCCTCTCCATCTGCCCCTCTCTTAGGAGAGTTGGCTCCTTCATCCTCCTACTCTTGCTGGAGGGGATTGTTGTTGTCATCGGCACTGTCCGGAGTATTATTATCTCCTATGCAGGTATCACCACTTTTGCTTTGGCGGGACTTAGAGCGGCGCCGCTGACGTCGGCGCTTGGGGTTGCTTCTTGGAGGGGTCATCCTCTGCTATCTTGTCGCCATTTCCTTCATTGGGTGTATCCACCATGTATATGTCATATGATGAGGTGACTTTCCAGTGCCCTATAGGTGCTGGTTCATGTTCGTCTCCTACATCGTCGTCCATACCGTCGATGTCTTCGGAGTCAAAGTCGAGCATGTCGGTTAAATCATCGACAGTGGCTATGAAGTGCGTGGTGGGTGGGCGTCGAATTTCTTCATCGTCCGCATCCCAATCCTGTTGGCCATAATCTGGCCAGGGCTCTCCTGACAAAGAGAGAGACCTTAGTGAATTCAGAATGTCGCCAAAGGGCGAGTGCTGAAAGATATCTGTGGCGGTGAATTCCATGATCGGCGCCCAATCGGATTCGATTGGCAGGGGCGTGGGCGGTTCGGAGTCGGAAAAAGAGTCCGGCACCTTGGAGTCACGGGCTGCGCAGAGGATTATGCTGGTGTTTGGCTCGATCTCCGTTGAGACTGCAGCCCCTGAGGTGGTGTCTAAGCACCTGCCCTCGATTGGCACAGCTGGCTCCGAGCTAAGGGTCGGAGCTGGTGCGGGCGCGGCCTCTGGGGTACTATTTGGCGGCAGAGCTAGGTCATACCCATCGCGATAGTGCGGCGCACCCGGCTGTGGCTCGAATCCGTTGAAGATCATGTCTCCGCCGATGTCGGCCGTGTAGTTCAAACTTCCAAATCTGACCTGACGGCCAGGGGCGTAGCTTTGAATCTGCTCCAGATGGCCAAGCGAATTAGCCCGCAGTGCAAAGCCGCCGAATACGAAGATCTGTCCGGGGAGAAAAGTGTCACCCTGGACCGCATCGCTATAGATGATAGTAGGAGCCATCAAGCCTAATGGCGACAACACAGAGGAACTCTCAATGAAAGCATCAATGTCGGTGTCAAAACCGGCGGATCTCAGGTAGGGGGTCCCGAACTGTGCGTCTAGGCCGGATAGTAACAGGAGGCAGGGGACACGATGTTTTACCCAGGTTCGGGCCCTCTTGATGGAGGTAAAACCCTACGTCATGCTTGATTAATATTGATGATATGGGTGTTACAAGAGTAGATCTACCACGAGATCAGAGAGGCTAAACCCTAGAAGCTAGCCTATGGTATGATTGTATGTTGTGATTGTTGTCCTACGGACTAAAACCCTTCGGTTTATATAGACACCGGAGAGGGTTAGCGTTACACAAGGTCGGTTACAAAGGAGGAGATATCCATATTCGTATTGCCTAGCTTGCCTTTCACGCTAAGTAGAGTCCCATCCGGACACAAGACGAAGTCTTCAATCTTGTATCTTCATAGTCTAACAGTCCGGCCAATGGAGATAGTCCGGCTGTCCGGAGACCCCCTAATCCAGGACTCCCTCACCAATGTTTTGCGGGGAAACCATACTCAGGCCTATGAATATGAGTGTGTTTCATCAAACCGCCTTGTTCATAAGACCAAGTACTACTCTGCTTATTCTTATGAGTAGTATTCACCTCCTGCAAGACTGTTTGCTAGGGCCCCAAAGATAAAGTTCTCAGATACTTCACTTAGACTCATTGCTTCGAAGCCACCCCTGAAGATGTGGGTGGTTAAGAAGACTTAACTCTCTTCTGTAGGGAAATGTCTCCAGCCGGAAATCAAAGGCGTCAGATGCTATTGCTGGGGACCTAAAACATCTTGTGGGGCGCAAGATAAAATGCCCAAATGGTCTCACTATGTATTTTGTTCCTGAATCGCTTGCCATTCGTCCTATCAAACCTAATCTTGATCTAAGTTTTGATAATCCTCTTGTGCGTCAAATGTTTATGCTTAACAATACTCTTGGTGAAGCCTATCCCACTAACTGTATTGTACGGTGTAACACCTCATGCTTCAGAATGGATTATCGACAGCGGATGCACTAATCATATGACTGGCGATCGAAGTCTTCTCATGGACTCAACCTTACGTCCATCTAACAAGAGTCACATCACATTTGCTGACACTAGTAAAAGCAAGGTATTGGGTCTAGGTACAGTTGCAATATCAAAGGATCAACACATGGATAAAGTGATGCTTGTTGAATCCCTTGGCTTCAACTTAATGTCTGTCTCAATGCTTTGCGATTTGAACATGATTGTGATATTTGGAAAATATCGTTGCCTTGTTCTAATGGAATCTGACAAGTCTCTAGTCTTTGAAGGGTATCGGAAAGATGATTTGTACATGGTAGATTTCTTAGCAGGACCACAACATGCTGTATGTCTTCTTGGAAAAGGTTCAGAGTACTAGCTCTGGCATCGGAGGCTAGGGCATGCTGGCATGAGGAACTTGCATACTCTCACAAAGAAGAAGCACGCCATAGGCATCGATGGCATCAAGTTCAAGAAGGATCACTTATGCGGTGCATGCGAAGCTGGAAAGATGACGAGGGCCAAGCATCCCTCGAATACAATCATGACAACAACTCAACCCTTCGAACTGCTACACATGGACCTATTCGGCCCTACTCACTACTACTGCTTATCTCTATGGCTTCGCCATTGTTGATGATTATTCAAGATATACATGGGTGCACATAATCTTCTACAGGACTGAAGTGCAGGATGTCTTCAGACGCTTCGCCAACCGTGCCATCAACAACTATGGCATAAAGATCAAGCATATCAGAAGTGACAATGGCACAGAATTCAAGAACACCTTCCTCGGCACTTATCTTGATAAATTGGGCATCACTCATGAGTTCTCAGCTCCGTACATGCTGCAGCAGAATGGCATCGTGGAGCGCAAGAACAGAACACTCACTGAGATGGCTCGGACGATGCTTGATGAATACAAGACTCCAAGAAAGTTCTGGCCCGAAGCCATTGATACTGCATGCCATGTCATCAACTGTGTCTATCTTCACAAGCTTCTGAAGAAGACATTCTATGAACTCCTTACTGGTAAGAAGCCAAATGTCAGTTACTTTAGAGTATTTGGTGCTAGGTGCTGGATCAAGGATCCACATCACACTTCAAAGTTTGCACTGAAAGCACATGAAGGTTTTATGCTTGGTTACATAAAGGATTCGCACTCCTATAGAGTCTTCAACCTCTTTCACTATAAAGTGGTTGGAACTGTGGATGTGCGGTTCGATGAGACTAACGGCTCGCAAAGAGAGCACCTGCCAAATGTGTTAGATGAAGTTCCACCTAGTGAATCCATCAAGCTTATGGGAACTAGAGAAATCATACCGTCTGAAGCCCGGGCTGAAGAGGAACTTATCATTTATACACCTAATCAACCTGAAGACAATGCTCAGGCTGAAGATAATCCTCCTAATGATGACAATGATCAGCAAGAGCAAAATCTTTGCCATTTCATCCTCGTGTTGCAAATGAAGTACATATTGAGAAGATAGTTGATAGCATCAATGCACCTGGTCCACTTACTCGTTCAAGAGCAACACAACTAGCAAATTTCTGTGGGCACTTTGCATTTGTCTCAATATCTGAACCCAAGGAAGTTGTTGAAGCCTTCATGGAACCTGAATGGATTCAAGCTATGCAAGAAGAGCTTCAACAGTTCGAGCTGAACAATGTGTGGGAATTGGTCAAGCATCCTGATCATCGTAAACACAATATCATAGGCACTAAATGGATATATCGCAGTAAGCAAGATGAGCATGCTCAAATTGTCAGAAAGAAGGCTCGTCTCGTTGCTCAAGGATACACTCAAGTTGAAGGGATTGATTTCGATGAAACATTTGCTCCCGTGGCTAGGCTTGAAAACATTCGCATACTGCTAGCCTGCGCAAATCATCATAACATCCTTCTATATCAAATGGATGTGAAAAGTGCCTTTCTCAATGGCAAGATTGAAGAAGAAGTGTATGTTGCACAACCGCCTGGCTTTGAAGATCCAAAACATCCTGATATGGTATACAAGCTCAATAAGGTACTGTATGGCCTCAAACAAGCCCCTCGCGCTTGGTATGACACACTCAAAGATTTTCTGAAGTGCGAAGGCTTCAAACCTGGTTCCCTGGATCCCACACTCTTCACGAAGACATATGATGGTGAACTGTTTGTGTGCCAAATATATGTGGACGACATTATCTTCGGATGCACTAATCTAAAATAGAGTGATGAGTTTGGACACATGATGCAAGAGCAATATCAGATGTCCATGATGGGTGAGCTGAAGTTCTTCCTTGGTCTTCAAATACATCAGCAAAGCAACATCATCTTCATATCTCAAGAAAAATATCTCAAAGACTGCCTAAGGAAGTTTGGAATGAAAGATTGCAAAGGATACACGACGCCCATGCCAACCAAAAGTCATCTGGATCCTGACACCAATTGTAAAGAGTTTGATCAAAAGGTGTACTGCTCCATGATTGGTTCTTTACTTTATTTGTGTGCATCTAGGCCAGATATAATACTTAGTGTTTGCATGTGTGCCCGATTCCAAGCGGCACCAAAGGAATCACATCACTTAGCTGTGAAGCGAATTCTTCGATATTTGGCCTACACCCCAACATTAGGATTATGGTATCCAAAGGGCTCAGAGTTTGATCTAGTTGGATTCTCGGATGCTGATTATGCTGGTGACAAGGTGGATCGCAAGTCTACAGCGGGCACATGTCACTTTCTGGGACGATCACTTGTTTGTTGGTCTTCAAAGAAGCAGAACTGGGTATGTCTCTCCACTGCTGAATCTGAATACATTGCTGCTGGATCTTGCTGCGCTCAGCTTCTATGGATGAAGCAGACACTCAAAGATTATGGCATCCATCTGAAGCAAGTACCACTCTATTGCGACAATGAAAGCGCCATCAAGATTGCCAACAACCCAGTTCAGCACTCGAAGACAAAGCACATTGAAATTCATCATCACTTTCTCAGAGATCATGTCATGAAGGAAGATATTGATATCATTCACGTCCACACTGAAGAGCAACTGGCAGATATCTTCACAAAGCCCTTGGATGAGAAAAGGTTTTGCAAGTTGCGGTGTGAGCTAAATATCTTGGAGTCCTCAAATGTCCTGTGATTAGGCACACATCCTAACACTCATGCATGTTGATGACTTAGATGTGCAACACACGAAGTAACGTATATCTTCAATTAATGAAGACTTACACTCTAAGTGTGAATACATTAACGCGGAATTTGACTTCGGAGCACCACGATAATTGTGCGCCGTGTCTGGGTCTAATACTTCCTATACGGTGGGTAACGCCACCACCAAACTTTTGTTTGGAGTGTTTTCTGTTGGCATTACATTTGCAATGTCTTCGCATTTGGTTTGTCTTCAATATTGACATGACTTTACGTGTATCTTCACAATGTTTATATACATATGTTAGTGTTCTATCCTCTACAGCATTCACTTATAGTTATGTCTTCTCGTTTGAATCTTTTGAACTAAGTGAATGTGATCGGACCCTAACCTCTCTATGCTTCCTTCTCAAATCTATCTATCCAAATCATATGCATTCTATTGAAACCGTCGAATGTCTTCTATGCGTCCTTGTCAGCAGAAGATACAGAGACAGACATTAATTCTGTTTTAAATGCTCAATCCTTATTTCCTAAAACCCGGAGAAGCCAGAACGACCACCCGACAATCCAGGCGTGTGTGGAAACATGGAACAACTTCCAATGTGTTGCATGTTCACCATGTGTCCCTCAGATGTGAACCGCCAGGGGCACCTGCGTAATTGCGATGTGCTGTCCCTATCCTTATAGATACACACCACACCCAGTCATTATCTTTTCTTCCACCTGTCCACAAACCCTAGCGCCACCGCTAGCTCTCGACGACGCCGGCGATGAAGCGCTTAGCTGCCGCGACCTCACCGACGTCGTCCTCACGCCGGCCGCGGACATCGTCTTCTCCTCCGCCACTGTAGGTGTCCTCCGTCGCCAAGTTAGGGCACGGAAGATCGAACTGCTCGGCATCATCTTCTACTCCATCTAGCAGTTCATCGTGTGGTAAATTAAAACCTCCTTTTTACTGTTGTTTTGATCCGATAGATTCATCCTTTTCAACCACAAGAGGTTTTTGTACCTACAAAATTGAATCTATCCTATTTCGCATCTCATATCATGCCTAGTATATTCACTTATGCTTCACAAAGTAGTTAGATTCCTCACTTGTACCTCTTCTTGGATTCGTACAAATCTAGAACTAACTCTCAACATATAAGTGAATGTCTTCGCGTCCTGAGGTCAATGTCTTCTAAACTGATTTATCTTCAAAATCTTCTGAGAATGCATATAACCTCTTCCCCTTCCCTCGCATCTCTAATGCTGTCACAGGTACATGTCCATGGAGGAATCCCTTGGTTTTCATAGTCTGCATTCATTTGCAAAGTTCTTACAGCGTCACATCAATTCTCCCGAAGCCAGTTCCTGTCTGACCAGCAGACGAAAGCCTTTGCAAGTTCTGAAGCCATTCAGTCTGAACTTCATGGCGATAGAGAAATCAGTCAGGAAGGGCGGCAGACAGCTAAGGACCTGCCACCAGATCTCTATGAATTATACAAGTCAGATCCTGAAGAGACCTATGGGGAACGCAAGAATCGAATCCAATGGATTCAAAGATATTGGGCAGAAGAATGGTTCAAGTACAAATTTGTCACTGACAAATATGCTAAAAAGAATGCCATCAAGGGCCCCTGGGGAGATATTGTATACAATGGTCTTCAGCCCAAGTCCAAGTCCGAAGCCATTGCTCAAGGCTTCTACCCTTGCATGGTCCGTGGACATCAGCCTGCTAATGTCGACCCATCCAATCTGCTATGGTGTCGTGAAGACAATCTCTTCAAGCGCAACTTCCAGTTTGCCAAAGAGTCCGCAAAGAAGAACAAGGAGGACCTTGGACTCGACTTCAACCCTGGTCCATCTGCTCCTCGGGCTGATGGCACTCATGATACCGAACCCAATATCATCATGCCTTCCTACAACCTCCATGGTCTCCTCACTCACATTGTTGTTTAGGGGGCCGCCGTGGAGCACTCTGCAGATGACGCTGATTCTGATGAAGCGCCTGCTCCTCCCAAGCCACAGAAGCAGAAGAAACCAAAGTCTTCAAAGCCCTCGGCTGCACCCAAAGCTTTGCATCCGAAGCCACTGGCCACTTCACCTCCTGAAGCCAGTGTGCAGTATGAAGATCTCTCTCGCATCTCCAAGACTGAGAAGAAGAAGAAGAAGACGGAGCCCATCTAGATTTCCGGTCAAGCACTAACCCCAGCTGCCGTTCTGAGGAACGAAAATGAAGCCATTGATCTGTCAAGTGATGACGATCTTGGCGATGACGCTCTTGAGCTGCTGATAAAGAGCAAGGAAGAGGCGGAGATCTTCAATGATCTACCCCTGTTTGATGTGGATATCTTGAACAACTTCATTGATGAATGGTTTGAAAACCCCAGCATCAACCTCGATGACCTTGAGCTTTCGATTGGCATCAGTGTCTCTTTCCACAGTGCCATTGCTACTGAGCTAGCTCTGGCTCGGTAGATTGTTGAACTGAAGAACAAGATGGATTATGAGAAAGATCAGTTCCAGAGAAACATGGCAAACCTCAGCGTGGCTGATGTTCAAAGCTTCCAGCAGACGCTGCATGAGCTCAAGGAGTAGTTTCACCAGAAATGCCAGGAAGCAAAAGGTTCAAGAGAGAGAATGAAGTACTTTGTGGAGAAAAGTGTTCAAGCTCACAATGAAGCAGAAAAGTGCAAGGCACTGGGGCGCCCTGGCATCGACCCTAGAATGGCTGCCAAGAAGAAGAAGAAGCCTACTGTGGCCCAAGCTGAAGCATCAAGGCAGGAAGAACCTCGCATTGTCTTCCCTGCAAGTATGACAGGCTCGATGCCTAAGGTCCCCACAACTACTTCAGAACTCAAGAAAACAAGGGCAGCTGAAGCTGAAGCCCAAAAGTGCAAGACCAAGAACACCACTGACGATGCTCCACCAACCAAGAAGAGAAAGACAAAGAAGAAAGATCGGGCTGCTCCCACAGAGCCCCTTGTTGTCGAGCCAATTTCAGTTGCTCGTCCTGCGTCCGAACACCGAGAGCGTCAGTTAATAGTTCATGAGCATGCTTCCACAGAGGCTCCTGAAGCTGAAGACATTCTAGCTGTCGACCCCACCGTAGTTGAAGACATTCGTCCCCAAGACAATGTAAAAAATGATGAAGTCCTTCCTCAGATCGAACACAACATGGTATCATCACCTGTTCTCACGAATAGTGAGCTCATCAGCATTGGTCGTCCTCTGACGCCAATTGCTCAGGATGATTCATGGGCTGATCGCCCTCAAGAATCCCACCTTCAAGAATCCCCAAGTACTCCCCCACCTCAAGCGACCACTTCGGTGCCTGAAGATGATGACTTTGTGGTCCAGCCAACTCCCTCTCCAAAGGCGTCACCCGCACTCCGCAGACTTCGCAAAGGACCAAGGCCACAAGTCACTCTATCGAGCGTTCCAGAAGGAGAAGAGCAACATAACTCAGTGGCACGACAAGTGTTCCCTGATGCCACTCCAACTGTGAATGTCTCTAAGTCCGAAGCAAAAGCTGCTGAAGACATTTCGGCTACATCAGCCGATGATCAACAAGAACCACCAGAACCCCGTCAAGCAGAAGAGCATGTTGCCACACCCCCTACCAACAAAGAAACTTTTCTCGTGGAGAACGAGTCTATGCCAGACCCTCCAGCTACTCAAGTGGAGGTTGAAAACACTGAAGCGGCCACCCACAACACTACTGAAGCCAATGACGTTGTCATGGCTGAAGCTAATGTGGCACCTGAAGTGAATACGGTGCCTGAAGCCAATGCTGCACCTGAAGCAAATCTGCAGCTCGAAGACAATGCCTCTGCTCCTGTACCACCTCCAAGACCTCACACCATTGAGCAAGCATATGGTCGTGGTTAGCTTGTTACCGTCCGCTGGCCCATTCTGGTTCCTCCGCCTGCTCCTGGAGCTCAATTTGACTATCATGTGGAGCACAGGCCTTAGGTCCAGAAGCCAAAGCCAAGGCTGCCAAGGTTTCCAGGTACTGCAACTTCACCAGGATCATTTTATGTGAATGGCTTCATAGCACACAACACCTTCTTTGATAGCTCCAAGAACCCATACTCCAAGCCAAGAATTTCATCTAATCGGTTCTGGAGCTATCAGCAGTGCAGTTACTATTCATGTGTTCTATACAATCAGGGGCGCATTTTTCCTCATATGCGTCTAGACTGCGAAGCCATTGCTGGTTTGCCTTGTCTGGAAGAAGCTCTTGACTGCTTCAGAGATGCTGGCCTTCTACACTTTGTGACTGATAAAGAGCATTGGGATGAAGAGAGTCTGCTATAATTCTATGCTACCTCCACAATCGCGGCTACAACAGGGATCCGAAGACTTGGGTCCTTGAGTGGATGACAGGCGATGTACACCATGAAGCCAAAACCCAAGAAATAATTGAGCTTACTGCCCTGCCCACTCCTGGTGAACACTATGAACCAGGTTGCCAGCTGCACCATAATGCTTTGGAGAGCATCTTTCGAAAGCCTGAGCCCAACATGAGCCAAATGCTAAGCATGATGAAGCCATTGCCCCAAGACGCAGAATATCCAAAGGAGTTCTTTGTTGAAGACCTAGAGTATCTGCCCCGCACTATTTATCATATCATCAGGCGAACTCTATGGCCTATCAAAGGACATTCTCCTGCAGCCAAGCTAGAAGGCCCAATGAAGACATTGGTTTTCTATATCTTCAATGGCATCAGCTTCAATGCTCGGGACTTCATCATCAGGCAATTGGCTGCATCTGGCTCCGATATATTTGGTTTGAAGTTCTATGCTCCATGGGTAATGCGCCTCATCAATCTTCACTCTGCTATCAACTATCAGCCTTCTACGTGCAATCATCTAATATTCTTGCCAGAGGTTGATCTGTCTGTTGAATCCATATACCCAGAGCCTGCCAAGGAGCCAATTTATCTTCACAACATCGATCGTCAAAGTTTCACTCAACCCATTGAAGGAGTTCTTGTTACAACTCGTGTTTATCCTTTGGCTGGAAATACATGTGCCCCTCATGCCCATACTAAAGCCACTGAAAGCACAATTGGCCAAAGGCCTCAGAAGCAATCTCGTGTTCTTAATGACCGAGAGCTTCTCATCGCCCTGCATCAAAAACAGTATAAGCATCATGACTGGCTCAAGCGTCAGATGCATAGTCTCTTGGTGGATGTCAATCGCATTCGCAACCTTGCCACCAAGAATGCATTTGTCACTCATGAAACATGTCGGCGGTCATGGAAGAGTCTGACATTGCTGAGCTCTGAAGATGATCTCCAACAAGATGGCTTCGCTGAGAGATTCAAGTTAGATTCCACTCCTCCCAGGAATGCTCACCTGCGTCGGACTCCCTCACTTGAAGACTCTGACTATTCCTCCTCACCTGCAACTGTTAATGCTAGAGTCATTAATGACCAAGATGATGCTACTTCACCACATCCAACTTCGGCGCGTATCGACACTGCACCAAGTTCTTCTGCACCACCAAACCTCAATGACAACCCTGCTGCTTCGCCTACTCCTCATGGGAACGAGTAGAAAAGCTCTATGTCTTCAAACCTTTTTGGTCCTTACTGCCAAAAGGGGGAGAAGCATATGAGTTGATAGTCTTCAAGCGGGTCCATATGGGTGGTTGCTATACTTTTTCCAAGTGCTTACAACTCTCGCTTTTGATACATTTGGTTCTTTTGAGTTGTAACAGTTAAACTTGATGGTCGTCTGCTACTTTTTCTCTCAACTATGTGATGCGATGATAAATTCTGCATGTGCGACGATAAATTCCGCACGAAGTCATTTTGCAGACGTCCATTTATCATTATGCATGTCATTATCTTCATTATATCTTTTCATGCATGATGAATTGTCTTCATAAGTTGAAGAGGATCTCCACAAGTACAACCTGCCATGTGCATTTGCATTCGAAAGAAAAATACTTATATGCACATCTTCAGGGGGAGCCTTTTGCTACTTATGAAGACAATACCTCAATCCTTTACAATTTCATATACTTTTATCCCCGTTGAAAACTTCAACCAGTTTGTCATCAATCACCAAAAAGGGGGTGATTGTAAGTGCATCTAGTGCCACCCCTAGTTGGTTTTGGAGTATTGATGACAAACCTGGTTGAGGGACTAATGTGTTTGTGAGAATTGCAGGATAACACAGGTAGTAGTCCCTCATTGATTAGGTTTACCTACCGGAGATGACCCCTAAAAATGTGTGAAGACATTGAAGATAATGGTGGTATGTGAAGATATTCACATTGAAGACTATGACATGAGAAGACATCGCATGAAGTCTTTGGAGCGCGAAGAATAGTTGTTTCGTAGTTTCATTTTCTTCTTTGTTGAGTCATAGGAACCACCGTACTGTTAAGTGGGGTCCAAGTGAACAAAGTCAGAGTGACTAAATTGATGCTCAACCAAATCCTATGTCTTCGAGCGAAGACAATGAGAGCAAATCTTATCCAGAGTTGGATGAGTCAGCTTTACTTGTAGCCCAAGTCAAGCTGCCGCATGTGTTTGAAATCTGACCGTTGGAACACCTGTCAATTCCTTAGTGACCCAGGGTCATTTCAGACAAATCAGGTCGGGTTGCCTAGTGGCTATAAATAGCCCACCCCCTACACCATAAATTGGTGGCTACTCAGAGTTAGTACACGGCTTTTGTCGTTTGAGAGCAACCCACCTCCAAAGCATTTGAGAGAGAGATCCTTGCGAGGACAAAGACCAAAACACCCCGAGCCCAAAGAGTGTTTGGCATCACTGAAGTCTTTCTATCTGCGTGATCTGGAGACTTGTTACACTTGAGGACTGTGAATCCTCCAGTCGGTTAGGCATCACGTTCTGAGCATCCAAGAGTCATTGTGGATTGCCGGTGAACAAAGTCTGTGAAGGTTTGGAAGTCTACCTTGAAGACTTACCAGAGTGATTGGGCGGGGACTAAGTGTCCTTAGCTCAAGGGGAACAAGGTGAAGACGCGGTCTTATGAGTTGATCTCAGCCTCCCTAACCAGACGTACAGTTGTCACAGCAACTGGAACTGGTCCAACAAATCCTTTGTCTTCACCAAGCAGCTGGTTCTATCTCTTCCTTCTCTTTACTTACAGTTTGTCTCGGTGAAGTCATTGCCTGCTTGCATTATCTGTTTGACTTCACTTTGTGACCACTTGTTCTGATTGGCTTCATACTATCTTCCATCCTGATCCATACTGCCTAGCTGCTAATAGTCTTCGTGCTTTCACTTCATTTAATACTTGACTATGGCTTGCCTAGTGTAGTCTACCTTCCGTTGCATGTTAATAGGTTCATTTCTATCGTTTGTCTTCGAAACATCCATGTTTTGAAGACTTCCATAAAAATCGCCTATTCACCCCCCTCTAGTCGATAACTAGTACTTTCAGGTCCTCTTCCCAAATACTGGCGGGAAGGGATGCCACAACGGCCAAATTTGAAGGAAGACAACTAGTACAAGTTATCCTGACTAAAGGTGGTCTTCGCCTGCCAAAGGCTCTGGTGGTGACGTCGTCCTGGGCTCCACGGTGACTTCCATCCTGCCGTCCTGCTGGTCTTGGTCTCGTTACACAGATATGGAAACCATTGCCTGATGCCTCGGGACTCCTCACCTACGCTTGCCTATTTAACACCAAAGAGGAAGCGAGGACACTATGCGCGCTGGCGCCCACCTGCCACCAGCCTGGCCCCGGTCTTCATGGCTTGCGTTACAACAATCTCATGAGGTGCCCCTTGCCTTGATCTCTCCGCCCCTCGCGAGCCAGCCTGGTGTAGCCGCCCCCAAGGAGGTCTTGCATCGTCCGCCTCGCGAGGCTCGGCCCCTCGCGAGGGTCTTGAGTGTTTGTTGGTGAAGATGGGCCATACGGGGCCGCTGGCGGAGCCACGTCGTGGGCCGCAGGCAGGCAAGTCTGGGGACCCCCGTTCCCAGGACACCGACAGAGAGGCCTAGTCGCACCTGACTCCCACTCCCGCACTTCTTCGTGGGTGAGCTGCTGACCATAGGGCTTGATGGCCTCTGGCTACGGGTTGACGGCTGCTGCAGCAGGGCGTCACAGGCTGGGGTCAAAGTCACCGCCGCAGGCAGCGTGTCCTTGACTGGCGGTTGGCAGGCGTTTCCCCGCGCGCTGGCCTGAGCGGGAGGTGCACCCTCCATTTTAGATACGATAGCTTCGCGAGCCTCTACGTGAGGGTGTTCAACGAGGACGACCGTCATGCGGGGTCCTGCCCGGAAGATAATAGCAGTGACGACGATCTTGCCCTTGGCGACGGCCGCGACGATGAAGATGGTGAGCTTTCCCTTAGCGACGGTCGCGCTACCTCCAGCGGCGGCTCCTCCTTTGGCGAGAGCACCAATAGTGGCGGCTATGATGAACCACCATGCCGCCGGGCTCGGATCAGGGAGGGCAACGAGCCGTCTCGTTGGCGTGCTCCGTTGAAGCGGGAGGAAGACTCGGACTGAGCTCGGGCACAGGTGGAGCCTGGCCTCAGGAGCTGCTATAGTCGTGTGGCCCGCTTTTGTTTAACCTTTCCTTTCTCCTACATTTGAAAAAAGTAGAGAGCCCGCTGGGGTGTGTAATGAATCATGGCTCTTACGCCACTATGATATGCTTTATATTTTGATATCGTGTCGTGATACCCGTGTTTCTACTAGGTGTTGTTAGGGTAACTTATCTTGATGTGCTTGTGGTAGTCTCCCATGTCGCGAGGGCGCGTCTCTCCAGAGGTATCATCCAAGGGCTTCCTTCCTGACGACTCAGGAGCCATCGAGCGTCGGGAGACGCCGTGTAGTTGCAAAAAAAAAATAGAATTGGGAGGCCTTGTGAGGCGTCTCCTCCTGCCTCGCACAAGTCCCCGAGCATGGGTTGGTTGTGGCTGGTGCATCGTGTCGCGATGCCTGGAGGCATGGACATGAGGGGGTGTGCATGCTCAGGAGCTCGTTCGGGAGCGTCTCGCGAGGATTGAGGACGCCGAAGCTTTGGGTGATAGGGCTTCGGTGAGGTGTGGTCGTGGGCGAGCCCTGGCGCACACACCTACCTAGCCCCCGCGTGTGAGACGTGCGAGGAGGAGCAACAGGCAACTGCTGCTCCCCCTGCGACATGGTCGGAAAGGTGAGCGAAAACCCGACCTTCGCGAACGAAAGACACGGAAACCCCAAATTTCATTTGAGAATTCGAATACCAGCTACAGAAAGCAAGCAAAAGAATAGCCGCGTCCGGCACCTAGACTAGTCTTCTTGTCTTCCCACCAGCGCAGAGCATGGGGCTTTGACTAGGACGTGGGTGGGAGCCCCAATGAGGCCCAGGGGCGACCTAAGGAGACTCCGGGGCATGTATGGCCCCAACTCATTATTACATGAGAGTGTCATGTGTAGAGACCTTCATAGGTGCAGGGCCTTGCTTCATGGGTATAACTTCTAGAGGTGCTGGATGTTCTAGGCGTTCTGGATTCGATCCCGTCCTGCATCTCCAAGCGCATGGTGCCAGACCTAGAGACAGGGGCGATCCTAAACAGGCCCTCCTAAATGGGTGAGAGCTTATGCAGCCCCTCCCTGGAGAGCACCCACCACAGGATGAGATCACCCACCTCGAGCGTCATGGAGCGGACGCTACGGCAGTGGTACCGCTGCAGCACCTGGTACCTTGCTGCTCGTGGCTAGGCTTGGTGGCGGTGTTCCTCCCCCAGCACGAGGTCTATCCCCCGTGAGGAATCCTAGTGTTCCTTGTCAAACGCCAAGACCTGCGTGGAGCGATGCCTGACCTCGTGACAGAGAACCACTTCAACTCCTTAGATGAGGAAGAATTGAGTCTCACCCGTCAGCTTGGTCGCGGTGGTGCGGATGGACCACAACACGGACTGGAGCTCGTCGAGCCAGCCCCTGCCATAGGCCTTGAGCTTCTTCTTGAAGGTTCTTGCCTTGAGGCCTCTCAGGACCTCTACATTGGCACGCACGGCCTGGCCATTCCTCCTGGGGTGTGTGATACGTCCATTTTGCATCATGCTTTTATATCGATATTTATAGCATTATGGGTTGTCATTACACATTATGTCACAATACTTATGCATATTCTCTCTTATTTTACAAGGTTTAGATGAAGAGGGAGAATGCCGACAGCTGGGATTCTAGGCTAGAAAAGGAGCAAATATTAGAGACCTATTCTGCATAGCTCCAAAAGTCCTGAAACTTCATAGAAGTCATTTTCAGAATATATAAAAAATACTAAGCGCAAGAAGTTCCAAAGGGGGGCATGCCCTGGCCACGAGGGTGGGGGGCGCGCCCTACCCCCCTGGGCGCGCCCCTGCCTCGTGGGCCCCCTGGTGGCCCTCCGATGCCATTTTCTGCTACATGGAGTCTCTCGTTGAGGAAAAAATCATAAGAAAGCTTTCGGGACGAGACTCCGCCGCCAATCTAGGGCTCTGGCGGAGCTGTTCTGCCAGTGAAACTTCCCTCCGGGAGGGGGAAATCATCACCATCGTCATCACCAATGATCCTCTCATCGGGAGGGGGTCAATCTACATCAACATCAACATCTTCACCAGCACCATCTCCTCTCAAACCCTAGTTCAACTCTTGTATCCAATTCTTGTCTCTAAGTCTGGGATTGGTACTTGTGGGTTGCTAGTAGTGTTGATTACTCCTTGCAGTTGATGCTAGTTGGTTTATTTGGTGGAAGATCATATGCTCAGATCCTATATGCATATTCATACCCCTTTGATTATGAACATGAATATGCTTTGTGAGTAGTTACGTTTGTTCCTAAGGACATGGGAGAAGTCTTGCTATTAGTAGTCATGTGAATTTGGTATTCGTTTGATATTTTGATGAGATGTATGTTGTCTCTCCTCTAGTGGTGTTATGTGAGCATCGACTACATGACACTTCACCATTGTTTGGGCCTAGAGAAAGGAATTGGGAAGTAATAAGTAGATGATGGGTTGCTAGAGTGACAGAAGCTTAAACCCTAGTTTATGCGTTGCTTCATAAGGGGCTGATTTGGATCCATATGTTTCATGTTATGGTTAGGTTTACCTTAATACTTTTGTCGTAGTTGTGGATGCTTGCAATAGAGGTTAATCATAAGTGGGATGCTTGTCCAAGTAAGGACAGTACCCAAGCACCGGTCCACCCACATATCAGATTATCAAAGTACCGAACACGAATCATATGACCGTGATGAAACCTAGCTTGACAATAATTCCCATGTGTCCTCGGGAGCGCTTTTCTCTATATAAGAATTTGTCCAGGCTTGTCCTTTGCTACAAAAGGGATTTTTCCACCTTGCTGCACTTTACTTACTTTTGCTACTTGTTGCTCGTTACAAATTATCTTATCACAAAACTATCTATTACCTATAATTTCAGTGCTTGCAGAGAATACCTTGCTGAAAACCGCTTATCATTTCCTTCTGCTCCTCGTTGGGTTCGACACTATTACTTATTGAAAGGACTACGATAGATCCCCTATACTTGTGGGTCATCAAGACTCTTTTCTGGCCCCGTTGCCGGGGAGTGAAGCGCCTTTGGTATGTGGAATTTGGTAAGGAAAAATTTATATAGTCTACTGAAATTTACTATCACTTGTTACTATGGAAAGTAATCCTTTGAGGGGCTTGTTCGGGGTATCTTCACCCCGACCAGTAGAGCATAGAGTTTCTCCTCAACCTAATGAACCTACTGAAAATGAAAATGTCTGCTTTGAAATTCCTTCGGGTATGATAGAAAAACTGCTAGCTAATCCTTTTGTAGGAGATGGAACATTACATCCTGATGAGCACCTAATATATGTGGATGAAGTTTGTGGATTATTTAAGCTTGCAGGTATGCCCGATGATGTTATCAAGAAGATGGTCTTCCCTTTATCTTTGGAGGGAGACGCATTGACATTGTATAGGCTATGTGATGATATGGGATCATGGAACTACAAACGATTGAAATTGGAATTTCATCAGAAGTTTTATCCTATGCATCTTGTTCATCGTGATCGTAATTATATATGTAATTTTTTGCCTCGTGAAGGAGAAAGCATCGCTCAAGCTTGGGGGAGGCTTAAGTCAATGTTATATTCATGCCCCAATCATGAGCTCTCAAGAGAAATGATTATTCAAAAAATTTATGCTCGGCTTTCTGATAACAATCGCACCATGCTCGATACTTCTTGCGTTGGCTCTTTTATGATGAAGACTATTGAATTCAAATGGGATTTATTGGAAAGAATTAAACGCAACTGTGAAGATTGGGATCTCGACTAAGGTAAGGAGTCAGGTATGACACCTAAGTTTGATTGTGTTAAATCTTTTATGGATACCGATGTTTTTCGTAAATTTAGCACTAAATATGGACTTGACGCTGAGATTGTAGCTTCTTTCTGTGAATCTTTTGCTACTCATGTTGATCTCCCTAAGGAGAAGTGGCTTAAATATAATCCTCTCATAGAAGTAAAAGTAGTTGCACCTATTAAAGTTGAATAAAAGACTATCACTTATAATGATCCTATTATTCCTACTACTTATGTTGAGAAACCACCTTTTCCTGTTAGGATAAAAGATCATGCTAAAGCTTCAACCGTGGTTCATAAAATAAATATTAGAACCTATATCCCTCCTGAGCAAGGTAAAGTCGAACCGAATATTGCTATTGTTAAGGATCTCTTGGCTGATAATATTGATGGAAATGTTATTTATTTCTGTGATGAAACTACTAGAATTTCTAAACCTTGTGCTAAATATAAACATAGACCTGTGGTAGGCATGCCTATTATCTCTGTTAAAATAGGAGATCATCATTATCACGGCTTGTGTGATATGGTGCTAGTGTTAGTGCAATACCTATTGACTTGTACAAAGAAATTATGCATGATATTGCACTTGCTAAGTTAGAAGAAATTGATGTCACCATTAAACTTGCCAATAGAGATACTATTTCACCAATGGGAATCGTTAGAGATGTTGAAGTCTTGCGTGGGAAAACTAAATATCCTGCTGATTTTCTTGTTCTTGGTTCCCCACAAGATAGCTTTTGTCCCATTATATTTGGTAGACCCTTCTTAAATACTGTTAATGCTAGGATAGATTGCAAAAAGGATGTTATTACTATTGGTTTAGGTGATATGTCTCATGAGTTCAACTTTTCTAAATTTCGTAGACAACACCGTGAAGAAGAATTGCCTAGTAAAGATGAAATTATTGGTCTTGCTTCTATTGTCGTACCTCCTAGTGATCCTTTAGAACAATATTTGCTAGACCATGGAAATGATATGTATATGACTGAAAGAAGGGAAATAGATGAAGTGTTCTTTAAACAGGGACCTATTCTGAAACACAACTTGCCTGTTGAAATCCTAGGGGATCCTCCTCCACCCAAGGGTGATCCTGTGTTTGAGCTTAAACCATTGCCTGATACTCTTAAATATGCTTATCTTGATTAAAAGAAGATATATCCTGTTATTATTAGTGCTAACCTTTCAGAGAAGGAGGAATAAAGATTATTGAAAACTCTGAAGAAGCACCGTGCTGCTATTGGATATACTCTTGATGATCTTAAGGGCATTAGTCCCACTCTATGTCAACACAAAATAAATTTGGAAAAAGATGCCAAACCAGTTATTGATCACCAACGACGACTGAATCCTAAGATGAAAGAAGTGGTATGAAAAGAAATACTAAAGCTCCTTGACGCAGGTATAATTTATCCCATTGCTGATAGTTAGTGGGTAAGTATTGTCCATTGTGTTCCTAAGAAGGGAGGTATTACTGTCGTTCTTAATGATAAAGATGAATTGATTCCAAAAAGAATTATTATAGGTTATAGGATGGTAATTGATTTCCGCAAATTAAATAAGGCTACTAAAAAAGATCATTACCCCTTACCTTTCATTGATCAAATGCTAGAAAGATTATCCAAACATACTCATTTTTGCTTTCTAGATGGTTATTCTGGTTTCTCCCAAATACATGTGTCAGCTGATGATTAATCTAAGACCACTTTTACTTGCTCTTTCGGTACTTTTGCTTATAGACGTATGCCTTTTGGTTTATGTAATGCACCTGCTACCTTTCAAAGATGCATGATGGCTATATTTTCTGATTTTTGTGAAAAGATATGTGAGGTATTCATGGACGATTTCTCCGTTTATGGATCTTCTTTGGATGATTGCTTAAGCAACTTTGATCGAGTTTTGTAGAGATGTGAAGAAACTAACCTTGTCTTGAATTGGGATAAATGACACTTTATGGTTAATGAAGGTATTGTCTTGGGGCACAAAATTTCTGAAAGGTGCATTGAAGTTGATAAAGCTAAAGTTGATGCTATTGAAAAGATGTCGTGTCCCAAGGACATCAAAGGTATAAGAAGTTTCCTTGGTCATGCCGGCTTTTATAGGAGGTTCATTAAGGACTTCTCAAAAATTTCTCGGCCTCTGACTAATTTATTACAAAAAGATATACCATTCGTCTTTGATGATGATTGTGTAGAAGCCTTTGAAATACTTAAGAAAGCATTAATCTCTGCACCTATTGTTCAGCCACCTGATTGGAATTTACCTCTTTAAATTATGTGTGATGATAGTGATAATGCTGTAGGTGATGTTCTAGGGCAACGAGTTGATAAGAAATTAAATGTTATTCAATATGCTAGTAAAACTCTAGACAATGCCCAGAGAAATTATGCTACAACTGAAAAAGAATTCTTAGCAGTTGTATTTGCTTGTGATAAGTTCAGACCTTATATTGTTGATTCTAAAGTAACCATTCACACGGATCATGATGCTATTAAATATCTTATGGAAAAGAAATATGCTAAACCTAGAGTTATTAGATGGGTTCTCCTCCTACAAGAATTTGATCTGCATATTATTGATAGAAAGGGAGCTGAGAACCCCGTTGCAGACAACTTGTCTAGGTTAGAAAATATTCTTGATTATCCACTACCTATTGATGATAGCTTTCCTGATGAACAATTAAATGTCATAAATGCTTCTCACACTGCTCCATGGTATGCTAATTATGCTAATTACATTGTTGCTAAATTTATACCACCTAGTTTCACATACCAGCAAAAGAAAAAGTTTTTCTATGATTTAAGACATTACTTCTGGGATGATCCACATCTTTATAAAGAAGGAGTAGATGGTGTTATTAGGCGTTGTGTACCTGACCATCAACAAGAACAGATCCTATGCAAGTGTCACTCCGAGGCTTATGGAGGACACCATGCTGGAGATAGAACAACACACAAGGTACTGCAATGCGGTTTTTATTGGCCTACTCTCTTCAAGGATGCCCGTAAGTTCGTCTTGTCTTGTGATGAACATCAAAGAATTGGTAACATTAGTAGACGTCAAGAAATGCCTATGAATCATGCACTTGTTATTGAACCATTTGATATTTGGGGCTGTGATTATATGGGACCTTTTCCTTCCTCTAATGGGTATACACATATCTTAGTTGCTATTGATTACGTTACTAAGTGGATAGAAGCTATTCCAACTAGTAGTGTTGATCATAACACCTCTATTAAGATGCTTAAAGAAGTTATTTTTCCGAGGTTTGGAGTCCCTACGTATTTAATGACTGATGGTGGTTCACATTTTATTCATGGTGCTTTCCGTAAAATGCTTGCTAAGTATGATGTTAATCATAGAATTGCATCTCCTTATCACCCATAGTCTAGTGGTCAAGTAGAATTGAGTAATAGAGAACTCAAATTCATTTTGCAAAAGATTGTTAATAGATCTAGAAAGAATTGGTCCAAGAAACTTGATGATGCATTATGGGCCTATAGAACTGCATATAAAAATCCTATGGGTATGTCTCCGTATAAAATGGTTTCATGGTAAAGCATGTCACTTACCTCTCGAACTAGAACATAAGGCTTATTGGGCTATTAAAGAGCTCAACTATGATTTCAAACTTGCCGGTGAGAAGAGGTTATTTGAAATTAGCTCACTTGATGAATGGAGAACCCAAGCCTATGAGAATGCCAAATTGTTTAAAGAAAAAGTTAAAAGATGGCATGACAAAATAATACAAAAGCGTTAGTTTAATGTAGGCGATTATGTATTGCTATACAACTCTCATTTAAGGATTTTGCAGCAAAGCTTCTCTCTAAATTGGAAGGTCCTTACGTTATCGAGGAGGTCTATCGTTCTGGTGCCATAAAAATCAACAACTTTGAAGGTACAAATCCGGAGGTGGTGAATGGTCAAGGAATCAAGCATTATATCTCAGGTAATCCTATAAATGTTGAAACCAATATTATTGAAACCATAACCCCGGAGGAATACATAAGGGAAACTTTCCGGAATGTTTCAGACTCCGAAAAGGAATAGGTACGTGGTACGGTCAGTAAACCGACTCCAGAATAGTTCTAATGGCAATTTTTCTCCGTTTTGGAATATTTAGAAAAATAGAAAAATAAGAAATAGTCCGGGAAGGACACGAGGGCTCCACGAGGGTGGAGGGCGCGCCCTACCCCCCTGGGCATGCCCCCAGCCTCGTGGGCACTTCGTGCGCTCTCCGGACTCCGTTTTCTTGCACAATACTTCTTTTGGTCGGTAAAAATTCATTATATAATCTCTCGAAGGTTTTGACTCCCGTATCATGCAAAAATCTCATGTTCTTGTTTCGAGCTGTTTTCTGCCCGGGTTGTGAAAGCCAAGCATCATGTTGTCCCCCTCCTCCTCCAACAATGAGGGCCACGATGCTTGGCTAATGAAGAGAGAAGAACCCATGGAGATCAACAAGGATAAAGGGATCAAGAAGACCACTAAGGACCAAGTTCTGGCAACAGAAGACATCCTTCAACTTGATCACAATCTTCTTACCCCAACTGAGATTGAAGCTTTCAAGATGATTGAGTTAGCTCGTATACAAAATAAGTATCTCACATGTGAAAATATTTTGTTGAAGGAGCATATAATCGCACTCAAAGGCATTATCCGCAAGTTAGAAGACCTCCTACGCTCGATGTGCGACTATCCATCATCACCACCATCTTCGTCACCAACAAAAGAGATATAATGACATGGGTATGGGCACTCCCCTTGGCAACTGCTAACCTTGCGGGAGTTCCCCGGTATCGTATCACCATCACTTCTATCTTTACCATTTTTCTTAGATTCGATCCTTTTGGTAATATCTTGATCTAGTAGCATAAAGTTTTAGTATGATCTAGTTGTGAGTTTTGCTTTATGATCCTTCTATGTAATCGAGTCCGTGAGCTATATATAATAAAGATTAGTGTTGAGTCAAGGGCTTGATTATTTTGCCATGATCTTGAGTGAATAAAAGAAAAGAGAAGAAATAAAAAGAAACAAAGAGATCATATGGATCTTATGGAGAGTAATGAGCTCACATAGAAAGAGTATGATGAATAAAAGTTGTTGAGAGTTGACAAACATAGTTTTGGTCATCGTTGCAATTAGTAGGAAGTAATAAAGAAAGAGAGGTCTTCACATATAAATACACTATCTTGGACATCTTTTATGATTGTGAGCACTCATTAAAATATGACATGCTAAAGAGTTGACGTTGGACAAGGCATACAACATAATGGGTTATGTTTTCTTACATCTGAGATAAATTATATTGTCATGGATCATCCAACATGATTGAGCTTGACTTTCCCCCTCATGCTAGCCAAATTCTTTGCACCAAGTAGAGATACTACTTGTGCTTCCAAACACCCTTAAACCAGTTTTGCGGTGAGAGTCCACCATACCTACCTATGGATTGAGTAAGATCCCTCAAGTAAGTTTTCATCGGTGCAAGCAATAAAAATTGCCCTCTAAATATGTATGACTTACTAGTGTGGGAGAAAATAAGCTTTATACGATCGTGTGATATGGAAGAAATAAAAGCGACGGACTGCATAATAAAGGTCCATATCACAACTGGCAATATAAAGTGGTGTTCTTTCGCATTAAGATTTTGTGCATCCAACAATAAAAGCGCATGACAACCTCTTCTTCCCTCTGCGAAGGGCCTATCTTTTACTTTTATCTCCTACCTTGCATAAGAGTCATGGTGATCTTCACCCTTCCTTTTTACATTTTATCTTTTGGCAAGCATGACATGTTGGAAAGATCCTGGTATATATGGCTAATTGGATGTGAGTTTTCATGAACTATTATTGTTGACATTACTCTTGAGGTAAAACGTTGGGAGGCAAAACTATAAGCCCCTATCTTTCTCCGTGTCCGATTAAAACTACATACCCATAAGTATTGCATGAGTGTTAGCAATTGTGAAAGACTATATGATAGTTGAGTATGTGGACTTGCTGAAAAGCACTTATATTGACTCTTTCCTATGTTATGACTGAGATTATAGTTTGTTAGTTTTCTATGAAGTTTATGATTCATACTTGAAATTGAGATTGAATTATTACTCCGGCATAAGATATCATATGACAAGAATTATATAAGTTGATGTTCTAAGAATGATCATGATGCCCTCATGTCTGTATCTTATTTTTATCGACACCTCTATCTCTAAACATGTGGAAATATTTTTCGATTTCGGCTTTCGCTTGAGGACAAGCGAGGTCTAAGCTTGGGGGAGTTGATACGTCCATTTTGCATAATGCTTTTATATTGATATTTATTGCATTATGGGATGTTATTACACATTATGTCACAATACTTATGCATATTCTCTCTTATTTTAGAAGGTTTACATAAAAAGGGAGAATGCCGGCAGCTGGGATTCTGGGCTGGAAAAGGAGCAAATATTAGAGACCTATTCTGCACAGCTCCAAAAGTCCTGAAACTTCACGGAAGTAATTTTCAGAATATATAAAAAATACTGAGCGCAAGAAGTTCCAGAGGGGGGAACACCTTGGCCACAAGGGTGGGGGGCGCGCCCTACCCCCCTGGGCGCGCCCCCTTCCTTGTGGGCCCCCTAGTGGCCCTCCGATGCCCATCTTCTGCTATGTGAAGTCTTTCGTTGAGGAAAAAATCATAAGAAAGCTTTCGGGATGAAACTCCGTCGCCACGAGGCGGAACCTTGGCAGAACCAATCTAGGGCTCTGGCGGAGCTGTTCTGCCAGGGAAACTTCCCTCCGGGAGGGGGAAATCATCGTCATCGTCATCACCAACGATCCTCTCATCGGGAGGGGGTCAATCTCCATCAACATCTTCACCAGCACCATCTCCTCTCAAACCCTAGTTCACCTCTTGTATCCAATTTTTGTCTCTAAGTCTGGGATTGGTACCTGTGGGTTGCTAGTAGTGTTTATTACACCTTGTAGTTTATGCTAGTTGGTTTATTTGGTGGAAGATCGTATGTTCAAATCCTATATACATATTAATACCCCTCTGGTTATGAACATGAATATGCTTTGTGAGTAGTTACGTTTGTTCCTGAGGACATGGGAGAAGTCTTGCTATTAGTAGTCATGGGAATTTGGTATTCGTTCGATATTTTGATGAGATGTATGTTGTCTCTCCTCTAGTGGTGTTATGTGAATGTCGACTACATGACACTTCACCATTGTTTGGGCCTAGATAAAGGCATTGGTAAGTAATAAGTAGATGATGGGTTGCTAGAGTGACAGAAGCTTAAACCCTAGTTTATGCGTTGCTTCATAAGGGGCTGATTTGGATCCATATGTTTCATGCTATGGTTAGGTTTACCTTAATACTTTTGTTGTAGTTGCGGATGCTTGCAATAGAGGTTAATCATAAGTGGGATGCTTGTCCAAGTAAGGACAGTACCCAAGCACCGTTCCACCCACATATCAGATTATCAAAGTACCGAACGCGAATCATATGATCGTGATGAAACCTAGCTTGACGATAATTCCCTTGTGTCCTCGGGAGTGCTTTTCTCTATATAAGAATTTGTCCAGGCTTGTCCTTTTCTACCAAAGGGATTTTGCCACCTTGCTGCACTTTACTTACTTTTGTTACTTGTTGTTCGTTACAAATTATCTTATCACAAAACTATCTATTACCTATAATTTCAGTGCTTGCAGAGAATACCTTGCTGAAAACCGATAATCATTTCCTTCTGCTCCTTGTTGGGTTCGACACTATTACTTAGAAAGGACTATGATAGATCCCCTATACTTGTGGGTCATCAGTGTGCCACCGAGGCATAGCATATCTACATTCCATGGTTAGCACAATATGTTTTGAAAAGGTTGCTGGTGAAATGCGAGCCATTGTCGGTGATGATGCGATTAGGCACCCGAACCGGCTCACGAGGCCCTTGATGAACATGACAAGAAAGCCGTCCGGGATGGTGCGGACGACCTCCACCCCTGCTCACTTGGTGAAATTGTTGACGGCGACGTAGAGGTAGCGGTAGCCCCCGGGTGCTCGAGGGAACGGGCCTAGGATGTCCAGCCCCTAGACCGCGAATGGCCAAGAGAGCGGGATGGTCTGGAGTCCCTGAGTGGGCTGATGGATCTTCTTGACATAGAACTGACATGCGTTGGAGGATCTTACCAGCTCGGTGGTGCCGTTGAGCGCTGTGGGCCAGTAGAATCTACTGCAGAACGCCTTGCATACGAGGGTACACGATGGGGAGTGGTGCCCGCAGTCCCCACTATGTATGTCGGCTAGCAGCTCGCGTCCCTGCTCTGTGGAGATGCATTGTAGAGAAACATCGTTCGGCCATCTTCTATAGAGAACACCATCCCGGATGTAGTATGCGGTGGCCTGGCGGGCCACACGCTCTACATCTTCCTCCTTCTCTGGTGAAGTGCCTCGGAGAAGGTACGCCTTGAACTCCATAGTCCAGCACCCCTCCTGAGGCTCGAGAGCGAGGAGTAGGTGGGCTCCCGAGGTCAGACCGCAAGCTGAGCACTCGAGATGGGTGCTGGGGGCGCACCTCCTGAGGCGTCGCTGGTCCTACGACAGGGGGAGCTGCCGATGGCTTGAAGAGCCGCTCCTCAAAGACGCCCGGCTCCTGAGGAAGACACCGAGACGCTCTCTTGGCGATGTTGTCCGCCTCCTTGTTCGTGTCGCATGGCACATGCTGAAATTCCAGGCCCAAGAATCGTTTCTCAATTTTGCGTACCTCCTCGAGGAATGCCCCCATGTGCTCGTCCTTCGGCTTGTATGCTTTGTTGGAGAAATTGTCGACAAGCTGGGAGTCACCCCTGATGGTGAAGCACCTCACCCCCAAAGTTGTCGCAGCCCTGAGGCTGGCGATCAGGCCCTCGTATTCCGGGATGTTGTTGGAGACCTTCTCGCATTGCTGGAAGCAGAGCTGCATGGAGTAGTAAAGCTTCTCCTGGGTGGGCGAGATGAGCATGGCTCCAGCCCCCACGCCCTGACACACTAATGCACCATCGAAGTACATGACCCAACCATCCGGTTCTTTGTTTCCGAGCGAGATGGAAAGGTCCTCGCCCGCTCATCGGTCGGGAACATCAGTCCATTCTACCACGAAGTCGGCAAGGGCCTCACCCTTGCTGATTATGGTGGTCTTAAACTCCAATTGGAACGCCTGTAATTAAATGTTCCATTCGGCAACCCTCCCCATGGTGTTTGGGCTCCGGAGCACCCTCTCTACTGGGTAAGCTGAGACAACAGTGATGGAGTGGCCTTGGATGTAGTGGCGCATCTTCCGGGGGTGACAAGGAGCACGAGCAAGACCTTTTGCGACATGGGGTAGCGTGCCCGTGCATCACGTAGCACCGTGGTGATGAAGTACACCAGGTGCTCAACGAGGGAGAAGGTTGTTGTGGAGTGTTGCACCTCCTAACGCTGAGAATCTTTAGGAGCCCTGTCATTTGTCGGGGCAGCATTGCACTCTGGAACACCATCCTCAGGAGTCCCGCTGCCTGGAGGATTCTCGAGGCCTCAGGAGCGTTGTTGACCGGCGGGGCGGCCGGGGCCTCAGGAGCGCCGTCCTGAGGTGGCAGTGCCTCAACAGGGCGTGAGATGCTTTCCCGTGAGCCCTTGGTCGGGCGCTCTTCCCACACCGTCACCAATGCTATGCTAGCAGAGTGAGGCGTGGCGGCCACGTAGAGCACCAAAGGTTCGACGGGGTGCGGTGCCACCATCACCAGTGGACTGGTGAAGTATCTCTTGAGGTCTGGAAAGGCTGCGTCAGCCCCCGAACTCGAGCGGGCCTTGTTGATAAAGGGAAGGGCTTGCTCCCCCAGCTTGAAGATGAAACTCCTTGAGGGTTTACGGCGGACTCATCCTTTCTATGGCCTTGACCTTCTCCGGGTTGGCCTCGATCCCCCTGGGCAACATCAGGAAACCCAGCAGCTTGCCAGACAGGACGCCAAACACACATTTCTCCGGGTTGAGTCGCAGGTCCACTTTGCGCAGGCTGGAAAAGGTCTCCTCCAGGTCTTCTATAAGGGTCCTTGCCTCCAGAGATTTCACCACTATCTCGTCGACATATTCCTCGACGTTCCTCCCAAGCTACTGGCCCAAAGCAATGTGCATCAGCCGCTGGAAGGTTGCCCCGGCATTACGCAGCCCGAATGGCATGCAGGTGTAGCAATACACCCCACATGGGGTCAAGAAAGCCATCTTCTCAACATCTTGCACCGCCATCTTGATTTGGTGATAGCGTGAGAAGGCGTCCATGAAGCACAGCAAGCCGCACTCGGCGGTGGAGTCGACGATCTGATCGATGCATGGAAGCGGAAAGGGGTCCTGAGGAAAATCCTTGTTGAGGGTGGTGAAATTGACGCACATGCGCTCCTTCCGGCCTTTTGTGGGGACGATAACTAGGTTTGCCAGCCATTCCGGGGATCATACCTCTCGAATGACGCCAGCCTCCTGCAGTTTGCGGGTCTCTTGGATGATGAACGACTGCTTCTCCATGGAATGCCGCCGCGCCTTCTGCTTCACAGTGTGCACGTTAGTGCACACCCTCAAGTGGTGCTCGATTATCCCGCTCGGGATCCTTACCGGATCCTTGGGCTCCCATGCGAACACATCCTTGTTGGTCCGTAGGAAACTGACCACCGCCTCTGCCTGGTCAGGAGGGAGGCCAGTGCCTATGGTGAAGGTGGAGCCCGATGCCCTGTCTTCACCGACCGACACCTGCTTCGGCTCGGCCCAATCTTGAGAGAACAATTGCTTCTTCTTTGCTGGTGTAGCCCCCGGAGCTTCCTGGGCCCCTTCCTTGCTTGACCAGGCAGCTGCAGCGGCCCTGAAGGCGAGCTTGAGGGCCAACAGCGTGTCCATGGTGTCCCCCGCCATGGTGAGGACACCGCTGCTTCCCGGCATCTTCATGAGGTTGTAGCTAGGTTGGGTTGCCGCCATGAACTTGGCCAAGGCCGGGTACCCGAGGATGGCGTTGTACGGGAGGCCGATGCGGGCAATGTCGAAGTCGATAAGCTCGGTGCAGTGGTTGTCATGTGTGTTGAAGGTGACAGGGAGGCGGATCTGCCCCAGGGGGGCAGGTAGAGCCATCGACGACTTCGGAGAAGGGATTGGTTGGGCGGAGCCGGCCATGGGGCACATGAAGCAGGCTGAACGCTTCCACAGAGAGGACGTTGAGGCCGGCGCTGCTGTCAACGAGGGTCCTGGTGACCGCCACGTTGCAGATGGTGGGTATGCAGAGCATTGGGAGCGCCCGGTGGCGGCCGCATTCGCGGGGTGGTCCCTTGAGTCGATGGTGAGGTCGGCATGCGGCGCCGCCTAGCCCGGAGGAGTTCCCCGCTATGCGTGGGCGGCGCCCATCTGGCGGAAGAACTGTTTGACGTGGTGGTCCGAGGTTGGCGCCTGCGAGCCGCCAAGGAGTGCCGCGACGGCACGAGGCGCCAACGCCGCAAAGCGTGCGATGAAAATGTAGGCGTAGCTCCTCCCAGGTGGACACTGAGTACCACGGCAAGCCCAAGATCCAGGCACTCCGTACGCCCGTAAGGGCCATGAGTAGCCAGTTCACCGTGACCTTGTCGTCGCTGCCGGCCGCCCATATCGCCTCCTCGTACACCCGGAGGAACCCCACTGGGTTCACCGCACCGTCGTATCGAGCTGGAAGCTCTGGCCTGAACTTGGGCCGCCACTGCCCCTGCCGAAAGGCGGGGGTGAAAGCTCGGAGACCCATGGCGCCTCCGAACGCATTCTTCGGTCTAGTCGGGGGAGCGGCGCCCGCCATGAGGGTGAATGGCGCGGCGACGTAGAGCAGGCGAAGAGGCGAACCTTCGTCGCACCCCTACCTGACACGCCAAATGTCGGATTTGGGCTCCGCGGACCCTGGATAGATTTGAACTCTGGGTGCGTGCGAAGAACTCAACCTCTGCAGTCTACCAACTCATCGACCCAGGGCCTAGCTCGATGAATAGGAAGGAAATGGGACACAGAATTTTACCCAAGTTTGGGCCACCTTTCGGTGTAAAACCCTACTCCTGCTTTGTGGTGGATTGGCCTCGAGGTGGGTTGAGGATGAACTAGTACAGTGGGAGAACAACCTCAGGAGGTGTGTTCTTGTGCTTGAGTGAGCAGGTGAGGATGGAATGGATCCCCTCCCTCTCTATGGTGGTGGTTCTACTCTACTTATTGTGGCCTTGGTCCTCTTCCCGAACGAAGGCGGGAAGGGATCCCACAACGGCCAAATTCAAAGGGGGGAAACTAGTACACCCTATCCTGATAAAAGGTAGTCTTCACCTACAAAGCCTCTAGTTGTGACGCCTCAGTGGGCTCGGCGATGACCTCTGTCCTGCCGTCCTGGCGGTTGAGGGAGTCCCGGATTAGGGGTCCCCAGGCGTCTGGGCTATGTGACATGGGCCAGACTGGTGGGCCGTGAAGATACAAGATAGGAGGCTTCCCCCATGTCCGGATGGGACTCTCCTTGGCATGGAAGGAAAGATTGGCGCTCAGATATGAAGATTCCTTTCTATGTAAACCGACTCTGTACAAACCCTAGCCCCCTCCGGTATCTATATAAATTAGAGGGTTTAGTCCGTAGAGGTAGTCATAATCAAACAGGCTAGACATCGAGGGTTTAGCCATTATGATCTCGTGGTAGATCAACTCTTGTAACCCCCATACTCATCAAAGTCAATCAAGCAGGACGTAGGGTTTTACCTCCATCAAGAGGGCCCAAAGCTGGGTAAGCATCATGTCCCCTGCCTCATGTTACCTTCGATCCTTATCCGCACAGTTCGGGACCCCCTACCCGAGATCTGCCGGTTTTGACACCGACGTTGGTGCTTTCATTGAGAGTTCATTTGTGTTGTAGACGAAGGATTCGATGGCTCTTTTGATTAATAATGATACTGTTTAGGAGGAGATCCCCCCGGGCCAAATTTGCATTTTCGGCGGCTTCGCGTTGCGTGCCAACTTGATTTGCCACCTCGAGCAGATCGACAGCTACGCCCCTGGTCAACAGATCAGTTTCGGGAACTTAAACTATGTCGCTGATATGCAAGGAGATTTGATCTTCAAAGGGTTCACGGCCCCAATTGCCGCTTTGGCCTTAGATCCGGAGCAGGCCAACAGGTCTGAAGACGGGAGGCTAGAGCCCGCCGGACTCTTTTCACTTATGGAGCTTGCTGTCGAAGAAGCACCGGACACTTCGCCGGACTCTAGGTCCGAACTCTCAAAGTTTGTGTGAAGCTGGCACCGCCAGCAGACTCCGACTCTAGACAGCCCCATGGACTCTCGTTTCTCTGTCCAAACCTCACCTTTAAACGAGGCCCTGTACTTAATGTGATCACTCGCCATTACGGAAGGATCGTTTCCGAACTATGGCTAGCCCATACTAGGGGCTGAGAGCGGGGAATTTTACGTCCCACCCACCACCCACTTCATAGCCACTATCGAAGATTTAACCGACATGTTGGATTACGCTCCGAATACATCAACGGTATGGACGACGATGCCGGAGACGAACAAGGCCAAAACTCGCCGTTTATCGGATGATGGACGACCACCTCCACATACGACGTGTACATGGTGGACATACCCAAAGAGGATGGCAATGACGACAAGGAGAATCCGATTGAGGACAAGCCTGCCGAAGCATCTCCAAAACATCAACGTCAGCGGCGCCGCTCAAAATCGCGTCGCCAAAAAGACAGCAATACCGGCAACAAAGAGAACAACACTCCGGAAAACGCCAAAGACCCTGAAGACGCTGTAGAGCCTACATCTGAAAAAGATGATTGGGAGGATGGGCAAGTAAACCCCGACGACCCTGTTGGGAACGCGGACTCGGAGGATAGTAATTACCTACCGATCTCCGAAGAGGATGTGAGCCTTGGCGATGAAGACTTCATCATACCAGAGGAACCCCTCGAACAAGAGCGCTTTAACCACCGGCTAATCGCCACTGCGAGAAGCCTGAAAAATAGGTAGCAACAGCTTCAAGCTGATCAGGATTTGCTCAACAATAGATGGACTAATGTCGTAGCTGTAGAAAATATGGGTAAGCATCTCAATTTCCATACATGGAGACCCGTAGGTATATATTGATATGTTGAGAGGTTACAGAAGATGCAGCGTCGAGGCTAACCACATGAGATATTACAGGAGAGGGAGGTGAGAGGATAGAGATAAGTTAAACAGTATATCTATCCTAACAAACCCAACATGAGAGACAAGACAGCTTCGGCCGGCCCAAGAGTCTTTTGAATATAACTTTATGTTTAACATCCTCCCTTAATCTGAACTTCTCAAGTTTAGATTACGCTTGAACTCTTCAAACGGTCCTGCGGGTAGCGCTTTTGTAAACCCATCAGCAACTTGGTCTTTTGAAGGAATGAACCGAATCTCCAGTTCTTTGCTAGCAACTCTCTCTCTCTCTGGCAAAATGATAGTCTATGTCAATGTGTTTAGTCCTTGCATGGAAAAAAGGGTTAGCAGAGAGATATGTGGCACCAATGTTGTCACACCAGAGACATGGAGTTTGTGTATGATATATCCCAAGTTCTTTAAGCAAAGATTTAACCCATATGATTTCTGTTGTTGCATTAGCTAGTGCCATGTATTCTGCCTCAGTACTTGATCTAGACACTGTTGCATGTTTCTTTGCACACCAAGAGATTAGATTGGGTCCAAAGAAAACTGCAAAACCACCTGTGGACCTCCTGTCATCCAAGCAACCTACCCAATCAAAATCAGAAAAAGCACTAACAAGCGTAGAGGTTGACTTGGTGAAGGTTAGCCCAACATTCAGTGTGTGCTTCACATATCTCAGTATGCGTTTAGCAGCAGTCCAATGAGAAGAAGTGGGTGCATGAAGGAACTGACACACTTTATTGACAGAAAAGGAAATGTCAGGTCTGGTGAGTGTCAAGTACTAGAGTGCTCCCACCAAACTCCGGTATTTTGTGCCATCCTCTTGGCTCAGGGGTACGCCCTCTGGAAGAGATAATTTTTCTGAGCTGGAGAGTGGTGTTGTTGATGGTTTGTAGCCTTGTAACCCTACCTTGCTCAAAAGATCAGCTGCATATTTCGCTTGACAAAGATGAAGACCACCTTCCCTGTTTCTTGCTACCTCAATACCAAGAAAAAAGTGCGAGTCACCAAGATCTTTTAGAGCAAAGTCTGATTTCAAATCCTTCAAAAGAGTTGTGGCTGCCTCATTAGATGAACTAGTAACAATAATATCGTCAACATAAATGAGCACAAAGATAATTGTGTGTGACCGACGATAGATGAATAGGGAAGTATCAGACTTGGAGGGAACAAAGCCAAGAGTTTGTAGTTTGGAACTCAAACGGGAGTACCATGCTCGTGGAGCCTGTTTGAGGCCATAGAGAGACTTATCAAGCCTGCAAATATGGAATGGGTGATGAGGATCTATAAACCCAGGAGGCTGCTTAATATATACTTCCTCTTCCAGAACACCATGCAGGAACGCATTCTGCACATCTAGCTGACGGAGACACCATCCATGAGACACAGCAATGGACAACACAAGGCGAATAGGGGCAGATTTAACAACAGGACTAAAGGTGTCCTCATAATCAAGTCCATACCCCTGCTTGAATCCTTTAGCAACAAGTCTGGCCTTGTAGCGGTTAATAGTACCATGAGATCGTCGCTTGATGCGAAATACCCACTTACAGTCAATCACATTTGTATCGGGTCATGGAGGAACGAGGTGCCAGGTGTGATTTTTGTGAAGAGCTCCAATTTCTTCAAGCATAGCTTGTTTCCACCGAGGATCTACAAGGGCTTGACAGACAGTATGTGGTTCTCCTGGAGTAGTATCTGAAACAACCAAGCCATACATAGTTTTATAATTGACAGGAACAAGTGTCCCTGTTTGAGTGCGAGTACGATGCAGTGTAGGAGGCATAGATGCAGCCACGGAAGATCCAACAGGAGCGGCTGCGCAGGGGACAGCAGATCCAGTGGATCCCGAGGAGGCTGGCGCGTGCAGATCTTCTATGGCTGATGCTGATGGCGAAGGAGGGGAACCAGGTGCAGAAGATCCAGAGGAGCCATCCGAGGCCACCTCGACCCGCGCGTCAGGCCCGCCTGGCATGTCAGAAGTAGATGGCGGGGCCCGCTGAGTGTAGACCCACGGGGTGGGTGCATAGCGCACGAGCGGCCGGTCCACGACCTGAGATTGGTGCGCCAAGCCCGTGGGGTCAGACGCTGCAGTGCGGGGCCGCGTGGGAGAGGTGGGTTGGGCGGCCGATGCAGCACGATCCTCCTATCACGGGGAGGATCCCGAGGGTGATTCGGGCAGGTCTGTCCCAGTCGGGAATGTCAATCCCGAGGGAGATCACACCAGATCCCCCGTGATAGCATCAGCACCAAGGGGAAAAGTGTTCGGAGAACAAAACATACTATTTTCTGCACCATTTGAGCTGCAATTTTTTTCTGCACCAAACTCAGGTAGATGATTAGGAGCATTAGCCAAGATATGATCATCACAATTATCATTACCCACACGAAGATTGGATGGTAGTAGAAGGTTCTCTTTGCGAAGGAGAGCATCGGCGTTGGGATGAAGTTTTTCGAAAGGAAATTGTGTCTCATCAAAAACAACATCACGTGATATGTATACGCGACCAGTCGCAACATCAAGGCATTTAACACCTTTATGTTGGGCACTGTACCCAAGGAAGACACATTGTTTGGAGCGAAACATGAGCTTGCGCGTGTTATAGGGGCGAAGATTTGGCCAACATGCACAACCAAAGACACGCAAAGTGGTGTAGTCAGGTGTAACATGCAAAAGCCATTCAGTAGGAGTTTCATTGGATATCACGTGACTAGGCCACATGTTAATAAGATGAACAGCAGTAAGAAAGGCTTCATCCCAAAATTTAAGTGGCATGGAAGCTGAAGCTAGGAGGGCAAAACCTACTTCAACAATGTGATGATGCTTACTATCTGTAGAACCATTCTGTTGGTGAGCATGAGGACATGAGACATGGTGAGATATACCAATCTTTTGAAAAAAAAATTGAGTTTTTCATACTCACCACCCCAGTCTGATTGCATGGCAAGAATTTTACTATCGAACTTACGTTCAACAAGAGCTTGAAAGTTGTGAAAGACTTGAAACACATCAGAACGGTTTTTAAGGAGATAGATCCATGTATACTTGCTATAATCATCAACAAAGCTCACATAGTAAGTATGTCTACCAATAGAGGTGGGTGCTGGACCCCAAACATCAGAAAAGATAAGTTGCAACGGTTTGGTTGACACACTGGTGGAAACAGGGTATGGGAACTGATGACTTTTTGCTTTCTGACATGAATCACAAATAGTTTCTGAGTTTCTCTCACCAACAACTGAGAGTGTATTTCTACTAAGAATTTGATAAACTGTAGCAAATGATGGATGACCTAAACGATTATGCGACCGTTTAGCTGAAAGCTTGATGGCACCGAGCACTTGTTTATTAGACCGGCAGTACTGGGGAAGCAACGCATAGAGCCCTTGCACACACACACCCCTATGAAGAGTTCTCCTCGTGGCTTGATCCTTGATCAAAAAGAAGAATGGGTGAAATTCTAGAAAAACATTATTGTCAAGGGCAATGCGACGAACAGATAACAAGGTTTTGGATGCATCCGGAACATGTAAGATATCTTTGATTTCAAGATTTTTGTGTGGTGTTTTGATAATTGCTTGTCCAATATGACTAATGTCCATACCTGCACCGTTTGAAGCGGTGTAGACTTGATCTTGGCCACGATAATGCTCATGCATTGTCATCTTCTCTAGTTCGCCAGTGATGTGATTTGTGGCACCCGTGTCCATGTACCAATTGGTGTCAACACTATAGGACACGTCGGCTGTAGGTGCAACTTTTTTCTTTTGGGAAGTATCATCGGCATAACGCCAATCACAATCTTTAGCAATGTGATTTGTTTTTTTTGCAAATTTGACATTTACCCTCATAGCCCTCGTAGCCTTGAAAGTTACGCCCCCAGTTGTTGCTGTTGGGGGGGCACCGAGGGTTGTTGTTGCCGTTGTGAGGGCCCTGGTGATAACCGCCGCCACCACCATGATAGCCCCCACCGCCGCCACCGCCTTGGTTGTTCTGGTAGTAACCGCCGCAACCGTTGTGGCCACCACGGCCGCCGCCGTAGCCACCAGAACCATGGGATCCTCCCTCGTTGCCCTTCTGGTTGGGATAGTTGCCTCTGTTGCCTCCTTGCCGGCCGCGAGAGGCGATGTTCGCTGACGACTTGAAGGCGCCGCTGCCATTCCCATGGAACATCTCGACCCTCTGGTCGAAGTTGGCCACCATGGAGAAGAGTATATCGATGGTGATCGGCTCCGTGCGCACATCCAGCGCAGAGACAATCGGCTGCTACTCCATGTCTAGGCCTGCGATGATGAAGGAGATGAGCTCGGGCTCTCCAATGGGTTTGCCCGCCGCCACAAGTTCATCGGAGAGCGATCGCATGTGACCGAAGTAGGTAGAGGTGTATTGAGACCCCTTTTGTGCATTGGTGAGTGCAGCTCGGATATTGTTGGCGCGGGACAAGGAGAGGGCAGAGAACATGTTTTCTAGGGCGCTCCAGATCGCATGTGATTTCTCAAGAGATGCAACCTGGACAAGAACCTCCTTGGACAGATTCCTAAGAAGGTATGCTATGATTTGTTGATCCTGGATCAACCAGGAGGCATAGGCAGGGTTCATGATGACCTGATCCTTGCCATCGGTGGTTTTGGTGATGATGGTTTTGGAGGGTTCTTCGGTGGTTTGGTCGAGGTAGCCGTATAGACCGGCTCCCATGATTTGTGATCTAGCTTGAGCACGCCATAGGATGTAGTTGGTTCGGGTAAGAGGTTCGGATGTGTTGTTGTTGAGACCGGATGAGGTGGTTGAGGAGGAAGACGACATGGTGGATGAAGAAATTGAAGAAGGCACTAGATGTGATGGAAGGGACTAGGCTCTGTATACCATGTAGAAAATATGGGTAAGCGTCTCAATCTCCATACATGGAGACCCGCAGGTATATATTGATATGTTGAGAGGTTACAGAAGATGGCAACGTCGAGGCTAACCACATCAGCTATTACAGGAGAGGGAGGTGAGAGGATAGAGATAAGTTAAACAGTATATCTATCCTAACAAACCCAACGTGAGAGACAAGACAGCTTCGGCCGGCCCAAGAGTCCTCCGAATATAACTTTATGTTTAACAGTAGCAGCCGAGGAATACAGCCTCACACCCCCAAAGAGCTACCCGAAGCGCAAGCTACTACCACAATTTAACGACGAGGCTCCGGAGCCCATACCGCCAACACGCGATGCTAACAGACCGGATAGACCACCGCGTGGCCGGGACAAAGCGGCAGCTCAAGCCGAACACCATCCCGCACCACCTCACCGTAGAGGTAGAGAAACAACGGCCCCAGGATACACCTATGACCTACGACAGGACCTGGACATTAGAGCCGGTGAGAGCAGATCAATCTACGGATCAAGGGGGCATGCTCCAATGCGCGAGGATGGCCATCAGACTTGGCGGTTTAGACATAACCTCACACGGGCCGAAAACCACATACGGCCTCCGTCTGAACTACGCCGTGATCTCACCTGGCACAGAGACGCCGCACACCCCCTATGCTTCACCGACGAAGTAATGGAAAATCAATTCCCAGAAGGGTTTAAACCTATTAATATCGAATCAGACGATGGCACGACAGATCCCGCAGTCTGGATAGAAGATTTCCTTCTCCATATTCACATGGCTCGCGGTGACGATCTACATGCCATCAATTACCTCCCGCTAAAATTAAAGGGATCAGCTCGGCACTGGTTAAACAGCCTCCCAGAGAATTCTATTGGCACCTGGGAAGATCTGGAAGATGCCTTTAGAGACAACTTCCAGGGTACCTATGTACGGCCCAGACGCCATGACCTCAGTCACATAGTTCAGCAACCCGGAGAGTCAGCCCAGAAACTATGGACAAGGTTCTTAACTAAAAAGAACCAAATTGTCGACTGTCCAGATGCTGAAGCCCTAGCGGCCTTTAAACACAGCATACGGGGCGAATGGCTCGCCCGACACCTCGGCCAACAGAAGCCAAAGTCAATGGCAGCCCTGACAGCACTCATGAACCGCTTTTGCGCGGGAGAGGATAGCTGGTTAGCCCGCAACAACAATGGTACCAGCGACGGAGGTACCTCCGAAACTAGAAACGGCAGGCCCCGACGCAACAAACACAAGCGTCGAAGCAACAATGATAATACCAAAGACACAGCGGTCAACGCCAGATTCAGTGGCTCTAAGTCCGGTACACGGAAGAGGCCAATCAAAAAGAATAAAGGAGGTTCATCTAACCTCAACCGAATACTCGATTGACCTTGCTAGATTCATGGCACCCCAGACAAGCCTGCCAACCATACCCACAGATGCTATTGGGTCTTCAAACAGTCCAATAATCTGAATACCGAACATAAGGAGAAGGGGTCGCCTAGCGAGGATGACGACGACGAACCTCATCCGCCGAATACAGGGGGGCAGAAGAAATTTTCCCCCGAAGTCAAAACGGTGAATATGATATATGATACTCATATCCCCAAACGGGAGTGCAAGCGAGCTTTGAGGGACGTCTACGCGATAGAGCCAGTCGCCCCAAAATTCAACCCTTGGTCAGCCTGCCCGATCACTTTCGATCGTAGAGACCATCCGACTAGTATCTATCACAGAGGCTCGGTCGCATTGGTCCTTGACCGAATTATCGATGGATTCCACCTTACGCGAGTCCTCATGGACGGCGGTTGCAGTCTTAACTTGCTCTATCAGGACATGGTCCGCAAAATGGGTATTGATTCGTCAAGAACTAAACCCACCAAAACTACCTTTAAAGAGTAATACCTGGAGTAGAGGCCTGTTGCACGGGCTCAATCACCTTGGAGGTCGTCTTCGGCTCAGCATACAACTTCTGAAGCGAAGACTTGATCTTCGACATCGTCCTCTTCCGTAGTGGCTATCATGGACTGCTTGGAAGAACTGCTTTCGCTCACTTCAATGGGATCCCGCACTATGCCTACCTCTAACTTAAGATGCCTGGACCCAGCGGTGTCATAATAGTCAATGGAAACACGGAGTGCTCCCTCCATACCGACGAGCACCCCACGACCCGTGCAGCGGAAGTCGAAAAAGGCATTATCAAGCCAAATACTACATCGGCAGTCAAGCCCGCGGACACTGTTAAACGTGTTCGGACAATCCTGCAGAGCGACGAGCAAGACCGTCAAGAGCTCGATTAGCGGTTCGGCCTCCGTCTCAGCCCCAACCGCATCGCGGCATATGTACCGCACATACATAACTACGTGCTTAAGATACCATGGGCAAAGACGGAGGCATATTGAAAATAAAATCCACAATACGGCTCGACCCTATGTGGGCCCCCATATCATTTCTCTTTTCCTTATTTTTTCTTTTTCAGGTTTCTTAAACCCACGTCAACTTTTGATGGTACCAAGGGCACCATTTTCAGTCCCTTTATGAGAAACCGGTCGTCGATCCTCTTGAAGGATCACACACCAAGGAGCAACGCTGCGCAGACGTGCGACAGAGTATCTAAAGGATCTTTAAAGGTCGCCTCTTCCTCTTTGGGACCCATACACAGCTTTCCCTGGTATTCGGCATGTAAAATAGCTTGGATGCCTGTCACATTATTTGTAAAAATACGTTTTGACATATCAATCAGACTATAATGGAAAAAGTCTCTCACCCAACATACTCGGTACCGACTCATTTCCTAATCTGTATTACTTCTTTTTTTGCTTCTTGTCTGATTGCCATGTACATCTTGGTATGACCTAAATCTCGAGGGGCTCCATTCGGCCACGTACATGTCTTAAAAATAAAATAAGTCTGAAACGAATTTACAGTGCAAATTCGACGTCACGAATATAGCATTATATGCATCGGCTCCGAATCATGTCTTTGGTCAATAATTGGGTTGCTCGGCTCCTATGGTTATTGCCTTATGTTCCACTTTTTTGGCTAAGGCAGTAAAGGGAGAAATACTGCGATTGTGTTTCCGGCCCATCCGGATAAACACCTCGGTAGAGAAAGCAGAAAACTGACTGTCATGGTGCGGCAGGAGCTGGTCAGCTATTCGGCAACTAACTACAAATCTCTTGCGATTTTGCCCGCATTATCCGAAGGACCGGTCTATGCCCGGTCAGGCGTCTACATCACCCAAGTCTGGATGATCGAACAACACTAGGGGTTGCGCCTATAAACTTGATTGTCAAACTCATATGGCTAAGTGAGAGCGATAAAGCCACATAGTCTGATTGCCTGGTTAGCCACACTGACACCTCCCTCAAGGACCACACTGGTTGGGTCAAGTGTGTCTAGGTCCCATTCTGAACACCCCCGTACTACCTAAGTGGGGGCTGAAGCTGACGACTAGCCAACTCTTAGATACCGTAAACGGCCGCACGGGAGGAAAGGATTTCAAAGTAAAACAAGCAACACATTATACATAAGCCTTGTGTTATAATACAAAGTACGGGCACTATAGGTACATTCATTCGAAAATAGTGTCCTTCGAACACTGGCCCTCTATAATGAGGGAACCGTCTATGATTTCATCGAAATACCGCCCGGTGTGCGGTGCTCTTTTCCCACGGGTGGTCCGTCAGCTGCTAGCTTGACAGCGTTCATCTTCGCCCACTGCACCTTGACATGGGCGAAAGCCATTCGGGCACCTTCGATACAGGTTGACCACTTTATGACATCAAGCCAGGGGCAGGCGCTGACGAGCCGCTTCATGAGCCCAAAGTAACTTCCAGGTATGGGTTCGGCTTGCCAAAGTCAGACTATAACATCTTTCATGGCCAGTTCGGCCACCCTATGCATCTCGGTCAGCTGCTTCAGCTAATCGCTGAAGGGCACTGGATGCTCTGGTGCAAGGTACTCCGACCAGACCAGCTTCTTCATTGAACTCCCCTCTTCGGCTCGGAAGAACTCCGCAGCATCGGCAGTACTCCGGGGTAGATCCACAAATGACCCTAGAGAGCTCCAAAGGCGGGTCAGTAATATATACAACCTCCTTACAAATTTGCTTTGCATGTTAAAGGCCTTACCCGCTGTGATCTGCTTTGCCTCTTGGATCTCCCGTCAGGCGCTTTGGGCTTCAACCTGGGCTGGCTTCGCGCTTTGGAGAGCCTCCGCAAGTTCGGAATCTCAATCTCAAAGCTTGCGCTCTACGGACTCACATTTGCCTATGGCATCCTTGAGGTCTTGCTGAACTTCCTCCACCTGTGATTCGTGTTTTTGGCGGGCGGCTCGTTCCCCCTCCGCCTCCTTCTTGGCCTTGGCCAGCGCGTTTTTGAGGGTCTCGACCTCAAACGCATCAACTATGAGCATAATTAGAAAACTCAGCAAGATAGCACAACAACAAGCCATATCATGTCAAATGTGAATCGCATACCTTGCTTCTCCGCCAATAGTTTGTTGGTGCGGATGAGCTCTTCATTGGCCCACTCCAGCCGCCGCTTTAGTTCAGAAACTTCATCGGCATGGGCGGCTGCCGCCAACTTCGATGCCTGTTTGTTCAAATACACATGTATGTTAATCTCCTGTGAAATATTTGATCCTTTGTTCGGCTTTTTCTTCGCGAACACCGAACGGAGTCTCAGGGGCTACTAACTATACACGGGCATTATGTTTATTTATACCATGTACCTCAAAGCCAGTCATAAGGCTACTATATGCCTCGTTCAATCCACTCTTAGCGGACCGAACCTTTTCAAACACCGCACCCATAAGGGTACGATGTTCTTCAATGATGGAGGCACTCTGAAGCGCTTCCATGAGAGTGTGCGACGCCTCCGGATTGACAAAGGGCGCCTGAGGAGTCGACGCACCCCCTTCTTTCGAAGGAGGCTGCTCGCCTGATTTCGGAGCCATAGTGGCCTCCAGAATGATATTTGGTTTGGGGCCAAATTGGGCATGGCCCCCGTCGCTATTTTCCATGGGTGTGCGCTCCCCCATGTTCTTGGCTACAAAGGTATTGCCCTCTGACGCCACCTTGACGGCTTCCTGCACCTCTTCGTTTCCTAGAGAGGCCCTTCCGGACAACACTTCGGTGTTGTCCGTAGCAGTGGCTGGAGAGGCCGGTGGAGGCAACTCGCTCGCCATCATGTCAGAACCCAGCGAATTCCCAGACGATGATGTTTGCCAGGGGAGATCACGGGCCGGACTACAATACATGATTATGTGCGTTAGAATCACAAGGCATGAAGCTGGATACATATATTATCCTTAAATACTTACGATTCGGCCAAAGGCTTCTTTCTAGGGTTCCATTCTCGGATGGCTTCGACGTCCGATTCTGAATCGTCTGAAAGGGAGAGTTTCGATGTCTTCGGATTATATGTCTGAATCACCTTTTCAGCGAAGGCCGCTCCGGAACACCTTTCCCTTCTTCTTGGCCTTCTTTTCCGGCGCCTGGTACAGTGCCCGAACCAGCATCTTCATCAAAAGAGGAATAGTTGGGTCTTCGGGCAGGGGAGCCGGACACTTGATCTGCTCTGCCTTCTTTGTCCAGCCCTAGGAAACAAGGGGAGGGGTTCAACTTACTTGGATCTACAAATCAATGATATGATTAGAAATCTGAAAAACATACTGGAGTGGCGGGGTGAGCCTAGTCATGGCCGAGGTCTTTGGTCGTTGGCGGCCATGACTTTTGGGCCTTGAACAACAGTTTCCATATATCTTCGTGCTTCTTACCGAAGAACCGCTGGAAGGTCCGAGAACTTGCCGGATCGAACTCCCACATATGGGAAATCCGGCGTTGTCAGGGGAGAATCTGGCGAAATAGCATCACCTGGATCACACTAGCGAGGCTGGTGTTCTTGTCCACCATGCTCTTGATGCGCTTTTGCAGCGTCATCACCTCGCCGGATGACGCCCAATCTAAGCCCTTCATGAGCCATGATGTGACCCGCATTGGCGGACCGGTTTTGAACTCAGGAGCGGTGGCCCATGAGGCGTTGTGAGGTTTCGTAACATAGAACCACTCATGTTGCCACCCCTTTACGGTCTCTATGAAGGTCCCCTTGGGCCAGGTGACGTTAGGGATCTTTCTCACCATGGCGCCGCCGCACGCCGCGTGTTGACCCTCAACCACCTTCGGCTTCACATTGAATACCTTGAGCCATAGGCTGAAGTCAGGGGATGCAGAGGAACACCTCACACGCGATGATGAACGTCGAGATGTTGTGGAATGAATTTGGGGCTAGATCATGGAAATCTAGCCTGTAGTAGTACACAAGTCAACAGAAGAAAGGGTGGAGAGGAAACCCTAGCCCGCGAAGGAAGTGGGGTATGAATACTACCCTCTCATTGGGCTCTGGTGTGGGAATGGTCTGCTTTTTGGCAGGGTGCCGATGGGCGATTTCCATGGCTAAATACCCCGCCTTCCAGAGTTCTTTGATGCGCTCCTCCATGATAGAGGAGGCCATCCACTTGTCCTTTGCTCTAGATCTGGACATGGTTGGAGCGTTTGTTGGGGACATAAAGGGTTGAAGCTTGGGCGCTGGAGCTCGAGAGTGGATGTGTTGAGGAGGAATAAGGCATGGGGTAAAAAGGTGGATCCTTGTCTCCTTATAAAAGCAGTGAATATCAACCGTCCCCTCCACGAGCCTTAAAACTTGCCTGCTCCCTAGGGGTCATGCGAGTGGCACGGTTGAATTACCCAAATTCGTATTGATGAGAATCCCGCAATAAGGGGACATGATCTCTGCTTTGACAAGACATGTCAATAAATACCGTATCTCGAAATGCAAAATGGGGGGTTGGAAAATGGCTCGAAATAATAATAAGGCTAGAACACAATACCTCGCCAAAAAAGTTGTTAGAAGACATAACGTATTTTTGTTTAAAGTGTTTTTCCCTCGAGGCCCACGGTTACAACTATTGTACAGAGCCGGATATAGTTCTTTTGATCAGCTACTCTGGAGTATTCGGAGGAGGAACCTGCCTTGCAATGCCAAAGACAATCTGTGCGCCAGACACATCGTCATTAAAGCCTGGTTCAGGGGCTACTGAGGAAGTCCTAGATTAGGGGGTCCCCGGGCGTCTGGGCTATGTGACATGGGCCGGACTAGTGGGCCGTGAAGATACAAGATAGGAGGCTTCCCCCGTGTCTGGATGGGACTCTCCTTGGCGTGGAAGGCAAGCTTGGCGCTCGGATATGAAGATTCCTTTCTCTGTAAACTGACTCTATACAAACCCTAGCCTCCTCCGGTATCTATATAAACCGGAGGGTTTAGTCCGTAGAGGCAGTCATAATCAAACATGCTAGACATCTAGGGTTTAGCCATTACGATCTCATGGTAGATCAACTCTTGTAACCCCCATACTCATCAAAGTCAATCAAGCAGGACGTAGAGTTTTACCTCCATAAAGAGGGCCCAAACCTGGGTAAACATCGTGTCCCCTGCCTCCTGTTACCTGCAATCCTTAGACGCACAGTTCGGACCCCTTACCCGATATCTACCGGTTTTGACACTGACAACGGTCTTGGTCTTGTAGCACGGGAATAGAAACCTTTGATTGATTCCTTGGGACTCCGTGCCTGCGCTTGCCTCTGTAGCACCAGAGAGGAAACTGATGTATTGCGCCTGTTGGCGCCCGCCTGGCCTTGGTCGTCATTGCTCGCGTCATCAGAACCTCATGAGGTGAGGGCTTGCATAGGAATCTCCGCTCCTTAGGAGCTGACTCGAGGAGGCCGTTCCTCCCGTAGGTCTTGGCATCGTCTGCATCGCGAGGGTCTTGAGTTGTTGGTGCTGAAGATGGGTCGTACGAGGCCGTAAATGGAGCCACGACGCAGGCTGCAGGTAGGCAAGTCTGGGTACCCCGGTTCCCAAAACACCGACACTCTCCATATGTGGCTCACATGCATTTCGAAACTAAAGTAGAAAGATTTAGCTAACCAATTAAACATGTCTCAATTTTACTAATATCAGCAAAATATCATATTTGAATTTGTACAACTAAGCTTCTTTAGCTCGATGGGTGGAGCAGTGCTATTACGACATGAACCACGTAGGATGATCCTGGTCATCATAAAATGGGGAAACTGTAAGCAAGATGAGTATAGTGTTGATCGTGGCAGTGGATGGCAGAACTGAAGCTGCAAACCGCGCAAAGGGTAGTTAGCAACCAAAGTTTGCTTTGAAATAAAAAAATATCCCCACATACACACACTCCCTCTCTCTCACACACACACACATGCACAAACACACACGTACACGTGATACGTCCATTTTGCGTCATGCGTTTATATCGATATTTATTGCATTATGGGTTGTTATTACACATTACGTCACAATACGTATGCCTTTTCTCTATTATTTTACAAGGTTTACATGAAGAGGGAGAACGCCGGTAGCTGGAATTCTAGGCTGGAAAAGGAGCAAATATTATAGACCTATTCTGCGTAACACCAAAACTGCTGAAACTTCACGAAGGCACGTTTTGGAATATAAAAAATATTGGGTGAAGAAAGAACTAGAGGGGGCCACCCACCATCCATGAGGGTGGGGGGTGCGCCCTACCCCCCTGGGCGCGCCCCCTGCCTCATAGGCCCCCTGGCAGGCCTCCCATGCCCATCTTTGGCTATATGAAGTCTTTTACCCTAAAAAAATCATAAGCAAGCTTTTGGGACAAAATGTCGCCGCCACGAGGCGGAACCTTGGCGGAACCAATCTAAGGCTCCGGCGGAGCTGTTCTGTCGGGGAAGCATCCCTCCGGGAGGGGGAAATCATCACCATCGTCATCCCCATCGATCCTCTCATCGGGAGGTGGTCAATCTCCATCAGCATCTTCACCAGCACCAACTCATCTCAAACCCTAGTTCATCTCTTGTATCCAATCTTTGTCTCAAAACCTCGGATTGGTACATGTGGGTTGCTAGTAGTGTTGATTGCTCCTTGTAGTTGATCCTAGTTGGTTTATTTGGTGAAAGATCATATTAATACCCCTCTGATTATGAACATGAATATGATTTGTGAGTAGTTACATTTGTTCCTGACGACGTGGGAGAAGTCTTGCTATAAGTAGTCATGTGAATTTGGTATTCGTTCGATATATGATGAGATGTATGTTGTCTTTCATCTAGTGGTGTCATGTGAACGTCGACTACATGACACTTCACCCTTGTTTGGGCCTAGGGGGAGGCATTGGGAAGTAATAAAGTATATGATGGGTTGCTAGAGTGAAAGAATCTTAAACCCTAGTTTATGCATTACTTCATAAGGGGCTGATTTGGATCCATATGTTTCATGCTATGGTTAGGTTTACCTTAATACTTATTTTGTAGTTGTGGATGCTTGCGAGAGGGGTTAACCATAAGTGGGATGCTTGTCCAATTAAGGGCAGTACCCAAGCACCGGTCCACCCACATATCAAATTATCAAAGTACCGAACGCAAATCATATGAGCGTGATGAAAACTAGCTTGACGATAATTCCCATGTGTCCTCGGGAGCATTTTCCTTTATATAAGAGATTGTCCAGGCTTGTCCTTTGCTAAAAAAAGGATTGGTCCATCTTGTTGCACTTTATTTACTTCTATTTCTTGTTACCCGTTACAAATTACCTTATCACAAAACTATCTGTTACCGATAATTTCAGTGCTTGTAGAGAATACCTTATTGAAAACTGCTTATCATTTCCTTCTGCTCCTCGTTGGGTTCGACTCTATTACTTATCAAAAAGACTATGATAAATCCCCTATACTTCTGGGTCATCAAGACTCTTTTCTGGCGCCGTTGCCGAGGAGTGAAGCGCCTTTGGTAGGTTGAATTTGGTCAGGAAAAATTTATATAGTGTGCTGAAATTTACTGTCACTTGTTACTATGGAACATAATCCTTTGAGGGGTTTGTTCGGGGTATCTTCACCCCGACCAGTAGAGCAAAGAGTTGCTCCTCAACCTACTAAACCTACTGAAAATGTTTACTTTGAAATTCCTTCGGGTATGATAGAGAAACTGCTAGCTAATCCTTTTACAGGAGACAGAACATTGCATCCCGATTTGCACCTAATCTATGTGGATAAAGTTTGTGGATTATTTAAGCTTGCAGGTATGCCCGAGGATGTTATCAAGAAGAAGGACTTCCCTTTATCTTTGAAGGGAAAGGCATTGACATGGTTTAGGCTATGTGATGATATGGGATCAAGGAACTACAACCGATTGAAATTGGAATTTCATCAGAATTTTTATCCTATGCACCTTGTTCATCATGATCGTAATTATACATATAATTTTTGGCCTCGCGAAGGAGAAAGCATCGCTCAAGCTTGGGGGAGGCTTAAGTCAATGTTATATTCATGCCCCAATCATGAGCTCTCAAGAGAAATTATTATTTCCCTCGCAAAAAAAAGAGAAATTATTATTCAAAATTTTGTTGCTCGGCTTTCTCTAAATGATCGCTCCATGCTCAATACTTCTTGTACTGGTTCTTTTATAATGAATACTATTGAATTCAAATGGGATTTATTGGAAAGAATTAAACGCAACTCTGAAGATTGGGAACTCAACGAAGGTAAAGAGTCGGGTATAACACCTAAGTTTGATTGTGTTAAATCTTTTATGGATACTAATGCTTTTCGTGAATTTAGCACTAAATATGGACTTGACTCTGAGATAGTAGCTTATTTCTGTGAATCCTTTGCTACTCATGTTGCCCTCCCTAAGGAGAAGTGGTTTAAATATAATCCTCCCATTAAATTAAGAGTAGTTGAACATATTAAAGTTGAAGAAAAGACTATGACTTATAATGTTAATCCTATTGCTCCTACCGCTTATATTGAGAAACCACCTTTCCCTGTTAGAATAAAGGATCATGCTAAAGCTTCAATTGTGGTTCGTAAGAGTAATGCTAAAACACCTACCCTTCATCAGCAAATTTAGGTTGAACCTAGTGTTTCTATGGTTAAGGATCTCTTGGCCGATAATATTGATGGGCATGTTATTTACTTCTGTGACGAAACTACTAGAATTGCTAGACCCAATACTAAAAATTAACGTAGACCTGTTGTAGGCATGCCTGTTATTTCTGTTAAAATAGGAGATCATTGCTATCATGGCTTATGTGATATGGGTGCTAGTGCAAGTGCAATACCCCATTCCTTATACAAAGAAATTATGCATGATATTGCACCTGCTGAGATAGAAGAGATAGATATTACAATTAAGCTTGCCAATAGAGATACTATTTCACCTGTTGGGATTGTTAGAGATGTTGAAGTCTTGTGTGGGAAATTTAAATATCCTGCTGATTTTCTTGTTTTGGTTCCCCACAAGATGACTTTTGTCCCGTTATATTTGGTTGACCCTTCTTGAATATTATTAATGCTAAGATAGACTGCAAAAAGGATATTGTTTCTGTTGGTTTAGGTGATATGTCTCATGAATTTAACTTTGCTAAATTTCATAGACAACCCCATGATAAAGAATTTCCTAGTAAAGATGAAATTATTGGTCTTGCTTCTATTGCCGTGCCTCCTAATGATCCTTTAGAACAATATTTGCTAGACCATGAAAATGATATGTTTATGAATGAAAGAAGGGAAATAGATGTAGTATTCTTTAAACAGGGACCTATTTTGAAACACAACTTTCCTATCGAAATTCTAGGGGATCCTCCTCCACCCAAGGGTGATCCCGTGTTTGAGCTTAAACCATTGCCTGGTACTCTTAAATATGCTTATGTTGATGAAAAGAAGATATATCTTGTTATATTAGTGCTAACCTTTCAGAGCCAGAAGAGGAGAAATTATTGAAAACTCTGAAGAAGCACTGTGCTGCTATTGGATATACTCTGGATGATCTTAAGGTCATTAGTCCCACTCTATGCCATCACAAAATAAAATTGGAGAAAGACGCTAAACCAGTTGTTGATCACCAACGACGGTTAAATCTTAAGATGAAAGAAGTGGTAAGAAAAGAAATACTAAAGCTTCTGGAGGCAGCTATAATTTATCATGTTGCTGATAGTCAATGGGTAAGTCATGTGCATTGTGTCCCTAAGAAAGGAGGTATTACTGTTGTTCCAAATGATAAAGATGAATTGATACCAAAAAGAATTGTTACAGGTTATAGAATGGTAATTGATTTCCATAAATTAAATAAAGCTACTAGAAAAGATCCTTACCCTCTACCTTTTATTGATCAAATGCTAGAAAGATTATCCAAACATACACATTTTTGCTTTCTAGATGGTTATTCTAGTTTCTCTCAAATACCTATGGCAAAAGAGGGTCACGAAAAGACCACCTTTACTTGCCCTTTGGGTACCTTTGCTTATAGATGTATGCCTTTCGGTTTATGTAATGCACCTACTACCTTTCAAAGATGTATGACTGCTATACTCTGACTTTTGTGAAAAGATTGTTGAAGTTTTCATCGATGATTTTTCCGTTTATGGAACTTCTTTTGATGATTGCTTAAGAAACCTTGATCGAGTTTTGCAGAGATGTGAAGAAACTAATCTTTTCTTGAATTGGGAGAAGTGCCACTTTATGGTTAATGAAGGTATTGTCTTGGGACATCAAATTTATGAAAGAGGTATTAAAGTTGATAAAGCTAAAGTTGATGCTATTGAAAAGATGTCGTGTCCTAAGGACATTAACGGTATAAGAAGTTTCCTTGGTCATGCTAGTTTTTATAGGAGGTTCATTAAAGACTTCTCGAAAATTTCCAGGCATGTGACTAATCCCTTACAAAAAGATGTTTCTTTTGTCTTCGATGATGATTGTGTAGAAGAATTTGAAATACTTAAGAAAGCTTTGATTTCTGCACCTATTGTTCAGCCTCCTGATTGCAATTTACCCTTTGAAATTATGTGTGATGCTAGTGATTATGTTGTAGGTCCTGTTTTAGGACAAAGAGTTGATAAGAAATTAAATGTTATCCAGTATGCTAGTAAAACTCTAGACAGTGCCAGAGAAACTATGCTACTACTAAAAAGAATTTTTAACCATTGTATTTGCTTGTGATAAGTTCAGACCTTATATTGTTGATTCTAAAGTAACTGTTCACACTAATCATGCTACTATTAAATACCTTATGGTAAAGAAAGATGCTAAACCTAGACTTATTAGATGGGTTCTCCTACTACAAGAATTTGATTTGCATATTAGCGATAGAAAGGGAGCTAAGAACCTGTTGTAGACAACTTTTCTAGGTTAGAGAATGTTCTTGATGACCCACTACCTATTGATGATAGCTTTCCTGATGAACAATTAGCTGTCATAAATGCTTCTCGTACTGCTCCATGGTATGCTGCTTATGCTAATTACATTGTTGCTAAATTTATGCCACCTAGTTTCACATACCAACAAAAGAAAAAGTTTTTCTATGATTTAAGACATTACTTCTGGGATGAACCACACCTTTATAACGGAGGAGTAGATGGGGTTATTAGACATTGTGTACCTGAGCATGAACAGGAACAGATCCTATGCAAGTTTCACTTCGAGGCTTATGGAGGACACCATGCTGGAGACAGAACTGCACATAAGGTATTGCAATCCGGTTTTTATTGGCCTACCCTCTTCAAGGATGACCGTAAGTTTGTCCTGTCTTGTGATGAATGTCAAAGAATTGGTAATATTAGTAGACGTCAAGAAATGCCTATGAATTATTCAATTGTTATTGAACCATTTGATGTTTGGGGCTTTGCTTATATGGGGTCATTTCCTTCCTGTAATGGGTATACACATATTTTAGTTGTTGTTGATTACGTTACTAAATGGGTAGAAGCCATTCCCACTAGTAGTGCTGATCATAAAACCTCTATTAAGATGCTTAAAGAAGTTATTTTTCCGAGGTTTGGAGTCCCTAGATATTTAATGACTGATGGTGGTTCACATTTTATTCATGGTGATTTTCGTAAAATGCTTGCTAAGTATGATGTTAATCATAGAATTGCATCTCCATATCATCCACAGTCTAGTGGTCAAGTAGAACTGAGTAATAGAATTGCAAAAGACTGTTAATAGATCTAGGAATAATTGGTCAAAGAAACTTGATGATGCTTTATGGGCCTATAGAACTGCATATGAAAATCCTATGGGTATGTCTCCATATACAATGGTTTATGGAAAAGCATGTCACTTACCTCTCGAAATAGAACATAAGGCATATTGGGCCATTAAAGAGCTCAATTATGACTTCAAACTTGCCGGTGAGAAGAGACTATTTGACATTAGCTCACTTGATGAATGGAGAACCCAGGCATATGAGAATGCCAAACTGTTTAAAGAAAAAGTGAAAAGATGGCATGACAAAAGGATACAAAAACGTGAGTTTAATATAGGTGATTATTTATTGTTATACAACTCTCGTTTAAGATTTTTTCCGGGAAAACTCCTCTCTAAATGGGAAGGTCCTTACATTATCGAGGAGGTCTATTGTTTCGGTGCCATAAAAATCAACAACTTCGAAGGCACAAATCCGAGGGTGGTGAACAGTCAAAGAATCAAACATTATATCTCAGGTAACGCTATAAATGTTGAAACTAGTGTTATTGAAACCGTAACCCCAAAGGAGTATATAAGGGACACCTTCCAGAACATTTCAGCCTCCAAAAAGGAATAGGTATGTGGTACAGTAAGTAAACTGACTCCAAAACAGTTCTAATAGCAATTTTTCTCTGTTTTGGAATATTTAAGAAAATAGGAAAATAAGAAGCAGTCCGGCAAGGAAACGAGGCATCCATGAGGGTGGAGGGTGCGCCCTACCCTTTTGGACGCACCCCCTGCCTCGTGGGCACCTCGTGTGCTCTCCGGACTCCGTTTTCTTGCACGATACTTCTTTTGGTCAGTAAAAATTCATTATATAATCTCCCGAAGGTTTTGACCACCGTACCACGCAAATATCCTCTATTTTTATTTCGAGCTGTTTTTTGCCAGAGTTGTCAAGGCCAGGCATGTCGTCCCTCTCCTCCAACAATGAGGGAAACGATGCTTGGCTAATGAAGATAGAGCTGAAGAGAGAATAACCCGGGGAGATCAACAAGGATGATGGGATCAACAAGGCCATGGAGGATCAAGCTCCGACAGCAGAAGACGAAGACATCCTCCAACCTTATTACGGTCTTCTTACCCCAACGGAGGTTGAAGCTTTCAAGATGATTTAGTTAGCTCGCATACAAAATATGTATCTCGCGCATGAAAATATTTTGTTGAAGGAGCATATCACAGCACTCAAGGGCATTATCCACAAATTGGAGGATCTCCTACGCTCGATGTGCGACTATCCATCATCACCACCATCTTCTTCATCAGCAAAGGAGAACTGAGTATCTGGTATGGGCACTACCCTTGGCAACTGCCAAGCTTGGGGGAGTGCCCAGTATCGTATCACCATCACACTTCTATCTTTACCGTTTTTCTTAGTCCGATCCTTTTGGTAATATCTTGATCTAGTAGAATAAAATTTTAAGTATGATTTAGTCTTGAGTTTTGCTTTATGATCCTTCTATGTAATCGAGTCTGTGAGCCATATATAATAAATATTAGTGTTGAGTCAAGGGCTTTGCCATCTTGCTATGATCTTGAAAAAAAAGGAAGGGGAGAGAAAGAGTAAAAAGAAATAAAGAGATCATATTGATCTTATGGAGAGTAATGACTTCACATATAAAGAGTATGATGAATAAAAGTTGTTGAGAGTTGACAAGCATAGTTTTGGTCATCGTTGCAATTAATAGGAAGTAATAAAGAAAGAGAGGTTTTCACATATAAATATACTATCTTGGACATCTTTTATGATTTTGAGCACTCGTTAAAATATGACAAGCTAAAAAGTTGACGTTGGACAACGAAGACAACATAATGGGTTATGTTTTCTTACATCCAAAATAAATTATATTGTCATGGATCATCCAAAATGTTGAGCTTGTCTTTCCCCCTCATGCTAGCCAAATTCTTTGCACCAAGTAGAGATCGATACTACTTGTGCTTCCAAATATCCTTAAACCCAGTTTTGCCATGAGAGTCCACGACATCTACCTATGGATTGAGTAAGATCCTTCAAGTAAGTTGTCATGTTGCAGGCAATAAAAATTGCTCTCTAAATATTTATGATTTATTAGTGCGGAGAAAATAAGATTTATATGATCTTGTGATGTGGAAGCAATAAAAGCGACGAACTGCATAATAAAGGTCCATATCACAAGTGGCAATATAGTGACATTCTTTTGCATTAAGATTTCGTGCATCCAACCATAAAAACACATGACAACCTCTCCTTCCCTCTGTGAAGGCCCTATCTTTTACTTTTCTCTTATAACTTATACAAGAGTCATGGTGATCTTCACCTCTCCTTTTTACATTTTATCCTTTGGCAAGCACATTGTGTTGGAAAGATCTAGATATATATATATATATATATATGCAATTGGATGTAAGTTATCATGAACTATTATTGTTGACATTACCCTTGAGGTAAAAGGTTGGGAGGCAAAATTATAAGCCCCTATATTTCTCTATGTCCAATTAAAACTTCATACCCATAAATATTGCGTGAGTGTTAGCAATTTTGAAAGACTACATGATAGTTGAGTATGTGGACTTGTTGAAAAGCTCTTACATTGAATCTTTCTGATGTTATGATAAATTGCAATTGCTTCAATGACTGAGATTATAGTTTGTTAGTTTTCAATGAAGTTTCTAATTCATACTTGAAATTGTGAATGACTTGTTACTTTAGCATAAGAAATCATATGACAATATATATATATATATGTGTGTTGCTGTTATAAGAATGATCATGATGCCCTCATGTCTGTATTTTATTTTATTGACACCTCTATCTCTAAACATGTGGACATATTTTTCGATATTGGCTTCCGCTTGAGGACAAGCGAGGTCTAGGCTTGGGGTAGTTGATACCACCATTTTGAATCATGCTTTTATATCGATATTTATTGCATCATGGGCTATTATTACACATTATGTCACAATACTTATGCCCTTTCTCTCTTATTTTACAAGGTTTACATGAAGAGGGAGAATGCCGGCGGCTGGAATTCTGGGCTGGAAAAGGAGCAAATATCGGAGACCTATTCTGCGTAACTCGAAAAGTCCTAAAACTTCACGGAGGCACGTTTTGGAATATACAAAAAATATTGGGCGAAGAAAGAACCAGAGGGGGCCCACCCACCATCCACGAGGGTGGGGGTGCGCCCTACCCCCTGGGGGCGCCCCCTTGCCTCGTGGCCCCCCTGACAGGCCTCCGGTGCCCATCTTTGGCTATATGAAGTCTTTTGCCCTGAAAAAATCATAAGCAAGCTTTCGGGACGAAACGCCACTGCCACGAGGCGGAACCTTGGCGGAACCAATCTAGGGCTTCGGCGGAGCTGTTCTGCCGGCGAAGCATCCCTCCAGGAGGGGGAAATAATCACCATCATCATCCCCATTGATCCTCTCATCGGGAGGGGGTCAATCTCCCTCAACATCTTCACCAGCACCATCTCATCTCAAACCCTAGTTCATCTCTTGTATCCAATCTTTGTCTCAAAACCTCAGATTGGTACCTGTGGGTTGCTAGTAGTGTTAATTACTCCTTGTAGTTGATGGTAGTTGGTTTATTTTGTGGAAGATGATATGTTCAGATCCTTTATGCATATTAATACCCCTCTGATTATGAACATGAATATTATTTGTGAGTAGTTATGTTGGTTCCTGAGGATATGGGAGAAGTCTTGCTATGAGTAGTCATGTGAATTTGGTACTCGTTTGATATTTTGATGAGATGTATGTTGTCTTTCCTCTAGTGGTGTCATGTGAACATCGACTACATGACACTTCACCATTTTTTGAGCCTAGGGGAAGGCATTGGGAAGTAATAGGTAGACGATGGGTTGCTAGAGTGACAGAAGCTTAAACCCTAGTTTATGTGTTGCTTCGTAAGGGGCTGATTTGGATCCATATGTTTCTTGCTATGGTTAGGTTTACCTTAATACTTATTTTGTAGTTGCGGATGCTTGCAAGAGGGGTTAATCATAAATGGTATGCTTGTCCAAGTAAGGGCAGTACCCAAGCACCGGTCCACCCACATATCAAATTATCAAAGTACCGAACGTGGATCATATGAGTGTGATGAAAACTAGCTTGACGATAATTCCCATGTGTCCTCGGGAGCGTTTTCATTTATATAAGAGTTTGTCAAGGCTAGTACTTTGCTACAAGAAGGATTGGGCCATCTTGCTGCACTTTATTTACTTTTATTACTTGTTACCCGTTACAAATTACCTTATCACAAAACTATCTGTTACCGATAATTTCAGTGCATGCAGAGAATACCTTATTGAAAACTACTTATCATTTCCTTCTGCTCCTCGTTGGGTTCGACACTCTTACTTACCGAAAGGACTATGATAGATCCCCTATACTTGTGCGTCATCAACACGCACAAACACCCATCTATTTGGATCCTTCTATTAAGACACACACCCTTGCATATTCCCTCCTGCTCTAGGTATGTATATGTCCCCCCTCTTTCTAGCTCAGATGCACACCAAAATTACCCATCTCTCTAACTCACACATCTCTCCCCATGTTCGCATGTCTATCATACACACTCACTCTCTAATTATGTCTATGTGTCTCCACGTTACACAACACAAAGCCCGATGCAGATGTCTCTCTCAATCCTTCAGACACGGAGACACAAAGAATCTCTTATCATTGCCTCAGTCTCTACACATATCACACACGCACACCGTCTCTCTCTCACACACATGCTCAACAAAGTTTTTCCCATGAATAACTTATCATCTATTCATCAACAGTCATGGAAGTACGGCGAACACGAGACGTGAAAAAGAATAAATCTACACGTGCGCAGACCACCTAGTGTCACTACTAGGACCAGAGCAAGCAGAAAGTGCACCGCCGTCACCCCCTCCTTATCGGCACCGGGAAAACCTTTGTCTTACATAGCCGAGAAGTCATCATCCTAAGGCCCCACATGCTGAGCCGTTGAATATAATGTAGATCAAATTTTACGGAAACAAGTATCGACAATACGCTTGTATCTCCATACTTATGTCTCATCTCTTATAAAAAACCGAGTTGGTGATGATGGTACGCCTGCCATCTTGCAATATAGATCGCCCGATCTATATCCGACGGATAGAAATTAAACTAAAAGAAACCCGCACATCTCTCCATATTTGCATACAAGGTCTTCCCTCATTCATACTTATCTCCAACAACCTCATTGTTGTGCAATTAGAAAAGGAAGCCTCTTGAACAAATGGCATGGTGGTCGCTGCCGGCGTCGTCCATCCCCATGCCTCCGCTCAGTCCAACCACCAATCACCACCATGCCCCACTCCTCCTCACCTTATCCCTCCTCTTTCATGAGATATTATTAGTTTTTACACATGGGATTACTCCCGCGTGGGTCAATCACAACAGGTATTTTATAAAAAAATGCATCTTGATGTTCCGTGCAATGCATGGACATCTTGCTACTACTCCTATAGAAGACATAGTTGGTGATGATGGTGTGTCTACCATCCGTTATTTCTGACCATTATATCAACATCTAACGACTATGAGGTAAGTTGTTGCATTTTCTCAACAACATCCCACTTCTCTACCAATTTGCAGAAAAACCCTTAATTCGTATCTTAAAACCATCCACATCCCTCCCTCACCTCACCAAAACAGCCCAAGGAATATATTCTGATTGAAACATAATATATATCTAGTGATATATGTATATCAAAATTAGAGTGTTTTCTATCAAGTTTGTGAATAAGTATTATTCTAATTATGATCCGTTGCAACGCACATGAACATTGCTAGCATTTCCTACCATGCAAAAAAATTGCTAGTATTTCCATAGTTTCGAGTTTTCCATCAAGATATTAGTCACTCATGGTTGATATTTAGTTTGAATTACGTACACATAGGCACTATGTAACTAGCCGTGCTTATTGGCTTCCAAAGCTTAACTTTCACTCCTACCTATAGTATGTAGAGTATTTAACAAAAATCTACCACTTTCACCTAGCCCTAGGAAGAAACTATTGTACAAAAAATAGCAAAAACATACCCAAAATTTTGTAATCCACACAAAAAAACTACTACCTAGTGCCGATTAAGCTCTTTTAAACCTGTTTATATATGACAGGGTTGGCCCACACGTCTGTGCTGATGAGGTAGTTTAAACCAACACATTTTGTTTGACCATTGACACGAGGGACCCACATCTGACCTTCTATGATATTCTTCCTCCTCCAATCATTATTTTTCCTGAACATTACTTCAAACAGTACTGATGTGCATGTTCATCGGTGGCGCCGGTGATGAGTGAGTTGACCGCTGCTCCACCAGACGGGCCGGACGCCGTGCGGGCCTCCGCATGGGGTGGCTGGCGGGCCCGAGCATGACTCACGCACGAGCAAACCGCCGCGCTCGCCTTCGCTCAAGCTAGATGGCTGGCCTTAGTGTGGCGCGCGCGAGCAAGCCGCCGCACCACCGTGCCAACCTAGCTAGCAAACCTTGCAGACAAGCAGCTGGATGCATCCAGCAGGGTGTCTTCTATCTTGGCTGGCTAGTGGCCGCGAGCAACGAACGGAGCTGGCATCTGGGCTGCCACAAGATGGGCTCCGCATCGCCGGCGGTTTTCACCTCGCCTTCTGCCGATGGCGGTAACTGCGGCCCATGGCCGAGGATGACTAGGTGGACGGGCCGGAGGTAGGAGGTCACTCAGGGATTTTTGTCCAGACTGATATGTAGGTCCCAGAAGTCATAACGCCTAACTTGCCGGTCGAATAGAAGGCATTGACTTAAGGGGTGACATGGGTTCAAACGTGCCTATAAGGGCACTTTGTAGAGTAGTCAATTCTTGGCAGGGCTAGTTGATAAGTGGTAGTAGTTTCTTGGCATTATTAGTGGTTTCTTGTAAGGAACAATGTACCAGAGACAAAAGGCGATTCTAGGTTGGGTTGTACTCAAACGAGTACTACTAGTGGTCACGGGAGTGTGTAGCTTATTCTGTGGGCTCGATCCCAGCTGAACGCACAACAACCTTTTTTTAAATAGTAACCTCGCTGCGAGCCAATATTGCACACTAGTAGTTTGACTTTTCAAGTCGAACAGACGTGTTGCACCATAATCTGGGTGCACTGGATAGCCCAGCCATGTGAATGGGTTTTCCCTCCCATCATCTCGTGGCTCGCGTACTAGAGTAGTACTCCTATATATCTATTCACACCGTGCAAAGTTTCTCGCCTGCGTGCTTGCCCTAGCTGCACCTCGCTTGCAGCTTCCTCATCAGCTAGCATATTTAAACTAGCGCATCGACATTAAGCACGAGGAGCCAGAAAAGCCTGGCGTGGCATTGGGAACTGTGCAATATGGCTATGTACGTATAGGGCTAGTACTCTACTACTCTGTAGCTTGAGGCATTACATGCATGGACTTCACTCCATTATCGGCTCTATAAAATAAATTCCTCTTGACGTCATTTTTTTGTTTTGAAACGGAGGGAAAATCTTTGCCTCATATCATTCATAAAGAAGGAAACACTAACAAAGTTCGACGAGATCCATTACACCTCCACAAATGGAAGCGAAAAGCCTAGTCTCGTTGTATCAAAGAACTCAAATGTTCTGCCCGGTAACCGTCGCTGATAAACAGGCTGCAAGTGTTTGTGTGAGGGGACCGGCTGAGTAGGCCAGCTAGGCGCTCGAATAGAGCATGGAGAGTACCCACTATGCAGGTGTACTTTCCCTACATTGATAGTATAGCAATGGTTCTAGAGAACAACAGTACCCTCCACTTGCAACTGTAGCTCCTTGACCTTGAGATTCAAGAGTTCAAAACTGGTGCACTATAGAAGTACAGTATATCACACTAGTAGTTGAGAAAGTAGTACTACTACTACTACAGTATGAGTACATAGTAAATAATAGCTTCACCATCGCGGGGCACGAGGCACTACCACTATGTGTGCCCGCATAATTTCCTTAGCGAAGGGACGAGGCCCTACGGTTACTACAGTCTTATCTCTTCCTTGCCAGTTCTCGTCCCCCCAAACAGATGGAAGTTCATCGTTCCTCCCATGGATTCACCAGGCGATTCTCCTCCTCATCGGGGCTGGGAGACCTTGGACGACGACCCTCTGGGAGAAATAGCAGGACGCTCTGACGTCCTCACCGCTGCAAGACTCGGTGCTTCCTACACCAACTTTTTAAGGCGGTGCTTAAATAGGCTTGGGAAAAGGCCATGCATGTTGGTCTTCCATGCGTCCTCGAGGAGAAGGTTATTCTATGGGACAATCCTTCAAACAGTCCACCACTCCCTGGACATGGTTGTGCGTGGACTCCGCTAGAGTTGCCGACGTTGAGAGGTAGTCGGATTTTGTCCGATAAGCAGGTCAGTCATGGAGTTTGATCATGTAGTACTTAGTTATTCCATCCCGTAATTTCTCCCCTGGCCACCATCTTTATATATAGGTATGGGTTGGTGCCAACGAAGATTGGCTTCCATACCTCCGGCCGGATACCACCATCATTTTGCACAACATCCACAACAGTGCGACCATTCCCGTAGACCCCTTCTCCACCATTGGGATCGGCCTTCCGGACTGGCTGGGCTTGAATACCTATGACAATGCTTACATGAGATTGCAGAAGATAGCAATTGTGGAGACGCCGACAAAGTGTCGCGGCTACGATGATTACTATCTCATTGCCGTGTTCGACATAAGGAAGGCCATCAATACAAGAGGCAGTAACGGCAGAGGCTGGCACATGTTGGCCGCGGCAGATTTGTACCCCTACACGTTTGAAGACGCCATGCGCTATGTAGGCCGCATCTTCGCAGTGACAAGCCAGGGGACTTGTTTCATCTGGTTGCCATCCTATGGAAGAGAGATTACGAACGGAATGCACAAACCATCATTTGCATCCGTAACGGTACTCCATTATTTTGCAGGGACCAGTCATCCCCCGATCAAAATAAGATCGCTGATCCTGGATGTGCATTTGCATCCACAATTCGATCTAACCTGGAACTTGTAGCTAACTTTGGCATATTGGGATCAACTATTTTAGCAGTCGTTACCCATGGTACCACTGATGTGCAACATGGTCACACAATCTACCACGATCGGGTCGTCACCATCTACCCAGGTATTCCATTTTCTCATTGCCGTGTGTTAGAGTAGTAGAGTAGTACTTGTTAGGCTAGTTGTAATGGGGAGTATCATATATTAGTATCATGCATATGATTCTAGTATATGATACTACCTCCCTAATGCATAGTATCATGTATTAGTACACATAGTGGCATAACATTTATTATGATATGGTATCATGATATGATACTCAATCCTCTCTTTCTTCATTTAATTCTATGACATCTCATCAAAATTTCCTAGTTGGCATGCATGATACTAGCTATGATACACCCATTACGACCAGCCTTAGTAATTTTCTTTTCTTGACTAGGACATGTTTACTGTACTAGTAGTACAATTTAGTATTATATTTTTTAACCCTCTCGCCTTCTATTTCATTGTTGTACTACTTACTAGTACTAGTAGGAGTACTTTTTACCTTAGAGGACGCGTATAGCTAGCTAAGAACTTGAAGACTTGAACCCACGAGCTCCCACCATTTTTTGTTTTTCCATGTCTCACTATCTCATCCATGTAGCCAAGAGTGGCTATATATAATAATCCAGTTATTTTACTTCCTCTATATCGAAGTAGTACTATTTGCTGCACAATATTACTAATCGCCATATTCGAGCACAACATTATTATGCATGGACCTTGACTATGTATGTCACCATGTGACAGATCTGAGATGCTGCGTGTACCAGATGAACAGCGCCGGGTTCGACACCCGTGGTGCTACGTTGGTGCCAGGGAACACTCTTGGAGAGTACTCGGTTTTCATTGGGGACAGCTACCCCATTGGGAAGTGGATGCCACCTTTCGTGCATGACACTGAAGGCCTGCCGTTCATGAGGAATGGTTGTGTCTTCATTGTGCACCGCCAGATGAACGACATGCTGGTACACGCTTTCCCTTATTTATGTCGCCTCAGCTTGGATTTGACTCTATCATGTGGAACCAGACTAGAAAGCTGCGACAATGATTCCCGTTGCCCACTGCTATGGATCATGCCATCCATGAAGGACACCTGGGACTGGAACTTGGAGGAGGACATGGAGCCCATCTATAACGTGTAAGTGGAGTGTGGTAAATTGTGAATTGTGGCGCTGTGAATATATGTAGACTAGTCATGCATGAATTTATCACATGAAGTGGATATGAACTTGTGTGTCATACTGGCATTTGTCCTTTAGAATTTAATACTAGTAAATGTGTTGTGTGTACGTGCAACTTGTTTGGTTGTTGCAGGGGCTCCAACACTCTCTTTGAGAAAAAAAGGTGGCACAGGTTTGGATATTGGTGAGGTGGGGGCATCATATAGTAGCATCATTCGCTATAGTTGTAGTACTCCTACTAGGACGACAACTCCTATAAAACCTTGGGCTTGACTCTTTGCCTCTTCGGGAGGTTCAACAGTTTGTACTCGTGTGAACCTTGCACTTGGCTCTTCACCTCTTCGGAAGGTCCAACAATGATGATACTACAGTACAATATGATTCTGGCAATCTGACACCGAATGAACTGATGTACGTCCACCGCGAGGGCGGGGGAGAGGGAGGGGGAGAGGGCGCTATAGTCAAAACCCTCTCCTCGTCCTGTGATCCACCACGTGCGTGGGCGAGGGAGAGGGTGTAGCCATACGTAGTAAACAAGCTTCTCCTCTTCCTATGAGCCACTGCGCGTGGGCGAGGGAGAGGGCGTAGTAAGCAAGCTTCTCCTCCTTCGGCTAGTTAACAGGACACATCAAAGCAGTACTAGTACATACTATGTCCTTTCCGGTTAATATGGCGTAATTTGAAATGAGAAAAATACACTAGCATTCAACGTATGTAACAATACGCTAATTACGGTCACTATATAGTTTTGCGGTGATTATATGATCACTAGCTCATTGTAGAGCACCGTATTGCACCCTACTAACCGGCCACATAGTCAACGTGGCACTTTGTTGACTGGTTAAATTGACACCTAGTGTTGGGGTCCCACCTATTAGTTGGCAGAGCAAAGAAATCAGTTAAACAAAACTGTACGCAGGTGCGACAGGAGTCCAACCCTTGCGCATGAACCACCCTGGCTGTGTATGTGAGTGCATGCACTTGTACTCCCTCGGTCTTCCAACAAAGAGTGTACATCCACACTTCCAATGCATTTAGCGTTTAATCTAATCGATACTGATTGACTAATGCACCAACTTGTTCTCTAGCTATAGGCTACATGTCTATCCTTAATTATAGCATGCAACAACCTTCATTTAATCTTCTGCTCTCAATGGTCGCATGCACACATAAGTCTGGTACATTTGGATGTTAATTATGCCATGAAGTTTCGGTTCCTCTTGGTCAATGTGTAAATCTCTATATGTACAATCTTTCATAGAAGGAGGGAGTAGGTTGAGCACTTGAGCGTGAGCATGCGTGTTGTGTCGTGTGTTGTGTGCCGCATGGATGTGTGAGTGTTGCGTGCGTGCATGTGTACGTGTCAGTGTTGCATGTTGCATGCATGCATGAAGCTTTTACTCCCTCCCATTGACATGTTCATATTTCAAGCTTCATTAAAATGGTCATGCAAGAATTAAGAGAAAACTCACCAATGTGTGTAAAAGTTCTGGTCATTTGTCCCTCATGCTTGCATTCCAATTAATACGTTCGTAAACACAATTTTCTTGAGGAAAACGATCCCATTATTGAATAATTTTGGAAAAAATTCTTCGGGCACTCATCATTTACTACTACCTTGGTTCTAGTTTTTTTATTGACCTGTATCCTGGTTTAATGGTCCCCTTCGTAGTTAGTGTAAAATTTTGACCGTAAATTTAACTAACAAAGTGTCAATGCATGTCATAAAAACTATACCATTAAAAACTATGTTCAAATACTAATCCAGTGATATGATTTTTGGTGAAATGCATTAACATTTTATTAGTTAAATAGATGGTCAAAGTTTGACACAAAATACTACTAGTACTCCTACATTATTGGCGCTGGGTGCCTTGGCCAATGTTTCATCTTGTTGGACATGATGAGAGTAGAGGCATAGGGATACTGTAGATAGGAAGTCTTGGTGATCCATTATTCCCCATCTCGGTCAGAGAGAACTATTCAACTAGTCTTCACAGTGAAGTGACAATACACATTGTAGCAGATGGGACACTTAATTAATAAGCTGAACCAGCATGTCAGTGTTACTAAATCAGCCTTACCCTGTACTTCCATCATGTTTGCGACTGGAGCACGCTTCCGCAAATACGCCTACGCACTGCTCTCTACCATTAATTGACATATGGGACCTCTTGAGGTAGACCCACATTTCATCGGCTTAACTATTTACACTCCGAAGAACGGTATATCCTGGTAGTAGTACTAGTAGAATTGAGATTTAATGCACTTTCTTCCCCGTATTTCCCTCTTCTTCCTCCTCTCTTCCCCATCGTCGGCTGCACACCATTTCCCCCCGCTCACTGCTCGCCCACTCACGCCATCTTACTTGGTAGCTCGCGCGTACCATATCCCCCCGCTCACTGCTCGGCCACACACGCCATATTCTTCCCTCAGGCGCCCGAATCCGCTTCCCCGCTCGCTCGCAGGCACTGAAAACTCCAATCAGTCAGCGCCCTAAAAAAACCTATGGCAGAACCAACTAACACGCAGAGCCGCGATTGGAATTCCCTCCCTAATGTTCTCTTAGAGAAATCTATAATCGTATGGACCTGCTCAGCACCGTCTGTCCGGCTGCATGCTCGGTGTCTTTGTACCATCCACTCGTCTGCAACCAGCCGACCATTTTCAATACACCCTGCTTGCTGAGGCCCAATCCTTGCAGGTGTCCCAGACACCGACTTGATGATCCTACGGAGGTTGTCGTGGTGCCCCTCGACATGCTGCCACTACCCGTCCACCTGTCCTTCATACGCGGCCACTATTGGGCGGGCATGAAGGCCAACTGGATCTTCCTCATCCACCAACCTGGTAGTCCGTGGCGTCTCATGGATATCTACACCCAGCGAGAGATCACCCTTCCACGGCCCACCGGACACTCCTGCATACTACGCACGAGGCGCGTCGAGCTTTTGGTGCGACCTCCATTTGCTGAAGGTTGTAATCTGCGAAGGGCCCACACCATTAGAAGACTACATGGATTACAAGCTCATTTCCTTGTTCAACATGGGATTAGTCTGTCTGGAATCCGGTTGCCATACATCATTATGGCTCATCGTCAATCCTGTTCAGCCTCCATTTATGTCTGATACTATAGTGCACGATGGCGTTGTTTACACGGTCGATGCATAGATGGACTGCCTATACTAGTGGAATCTATCGTCGTGTAATTGTTCTATCACATCTCATCTTTACCTTATGAATACGACTGCCTATTGATTGTTGCAAATTTAGAATAGATAGTATGTCTATAACCACATCATTGCTATATGTTTTTTTGACACCTACATCATTGCTATATGTTCCTCTCATTTCCTGATTTTTATGACCACACATGTTATTGTTAGAGTTGATATGAGAACAACTAGCATCTAATGATTGTTAGAATTGATATTATGAGTATAACCTCATGATTGCTATATGTTACTCTCATTTCCAAGATTTTTATAACCATGCATGTTATTGTTTAGAGTTGATATGGGAATAGTAGTAAGTGCTATGGTAGGATATGAGTAGGCCCTGTCATATCTGTTTTCATCTCATTGTTAGATGATGTTTGAACCATGACATATTGCTAGAATATGAAAGCCATAGGTATGATAATGACCATGACATTGCAATTCTCTGTCTATGATATGTTTCATTGTTATAATAATCTTAATTCCACACATACTCTGAACATGATTGTATATTTGTGTCCTTTTGATCTCCAATTCGATTTGTTGCAGTAGAGGCAAATGCGCAGGCCTTCATGATTCCAGGACCTAGATTTATAACAGTCAATGGGTGGTGGTTTATCGCTTGTTCAACTAACGGCGGTCATTTGATGCTCATTCGCACGTACCAAATTGACCAAACCATTTCATCAAACCACATGTAGTACAATGCCTGGGGAGTTCGTGACTGTGACCGCTATGGCTGCTTTGTGTTCAAGAAAGATCCCTGCTACGTTGGGCCAGACATATTCAACGTGAAGCCATAGGGTGGGTCTATTCTGCTAACACCCCTTAAGAGTGTTATTCTGCTAACACTTCTACACTCCTCCGTCCACCTAACCCGAACCGCACAGCAACCGGAGAAAAATGCACTAGCCCACCCCCCGCACACCACCTAGTGGTCGTTTCCCAATTACCCACCTTCTTCCCCACCACCACCAGTATCGAGGACCCACCGCCCCCACTCCCACGGCCCCGCACCATCCACACCGCTCCACCTTCGTCGTGCCTCTCCTCACGCCGCTGCGCCGGACGGCCATAGCAACACCATAGGCGAGCCAATTGCCGTCGCTTCCTTCTTCTTCCTCCTACTTCTCCGACAATCGTCGTCCGCCGCGCCGCCACCCACCCCCGCGGCCACCATCGCACCCCTTCCGGCACCGGATCTAGCGGGAACCGCACTGCCCCACGGTCATCTCACTGGACAACGGCGGTGGGCGGCGGCTGCTAGATAGTAGCGACGGCGGCCTCCATCAGTCCCCGTGATGGAGGGCTTGCACGGCGAAGGGCCATCCTGGTCCACCACCTCTAGCATCACGTGATGCCTCCCTCTCCTTTCCACCATTCAGATCTAGGTGTCAGCGAAGTCACATACCTCTTCTTTCGTGTTTTGTAACAAGCGGGATTTGTAGCTCGGTACAAGGAATGACGCAGTTTGGTACAACCTTGATGTGCAGCTCACTATACCTATTTTGTAATTTTAATTTGCCCATAACCCTGCTTCGATTTACTTCTTTTTCTGTCGAGCATTCCACCAGATGTTGGTGATGTTTTTCTCAGATTTTAGGCGAGGATGTGCCTTCGTCATAGAGGACGTACGTCCGTGCAGGTCCTGAAGCAAAAGGATGACGTATAGATTGGTGTGTGTGTAGTACGCTATAAGGGCGCTGCGCGCGGCGTTTGACAAAGCATTTAGTACACCGACACACCGTGTGGTTCGCATGGAGCATGCTTGCAGCTCATGATTGGGTTTTGCTGCATGTTTGCCTTATATTGATCCTTAAACAACACTCCCAATGGCGTGTGGCTCATTCTTTTGCAGTTCACTGCTTCATCTTGTGCGATTTTTCTTTTCTTCATGCATCCGAGAAGTTAAGAGAAGTGGAACTGCAGTCCGGCAGGCCATGACATGCAGTCCTTCACAGATGTACTTGTAATGCGATTTAGTGCAGCTCGGCTATCTTCAATCGCAATTTGGCTGGCTGCTAGTGCTGATTTTCTTTTGAACTCCCCAGTGCTGATTTTCTGTGTGTATATGCGTGTCCGTGTAAACAAACAGATGGATGTATTGTGTTTATGAGGATCATGAGCGGCCATAGACAGTGCATGTTTAGTTTGGTTATGCAGTACTTTGTTTTTGTTTTGTGCGGCCTGGGCCGTGGCTCATCCAGCGGCTTGGTACAACCCATCTTCATCAGCAAACACTCAAGACCCTCTTGAGGGGCCAAGACTCGCGAGGCGGATGACACAAGACCTCCTCAAGGGCATCCTCCCTAGGCTGGCTCCCGAGGAGCGGAGATATCTATGCAAGGGGTACCTTGTGAGGAGCGCGTGGCGTGAGCCATGATGACTAAGGCCAGGCGGACGCCAGCAGGTTCAGAGTACTCGTTGCCTCTTTGGTGCTAAAGGGCCAAGCGTAGGCGAGGAGTCCCGAGGCATCAGGCAAAGGTTACCATATCGGTGTCACGAGATCAAGACCAGCAGGACGACAGGATGGAGGTCACCGCGGAGCCCACGACGGCGTCACCACCAGAGTCTTTGGCAGGCGAAGACCAACTTTTCTCAGGATAACTTGTACTAGTTTTCCCCCTTCAAATTGGCCATTGTGGGACCCCTTCCCGCCTAATATTTGGGGAGAGGACCCGGGCCTCCATATATAGGACTAGCCACCACCGGGGGGAGAGGATCTGACAGGGGGACTGGATCCATTCCACCAAGGCCACCATACAAGCTCAGCGAGCTCAAGAACACCTCTCCTCAGGAGGTTGTTCATCACTTGTACTTGTTCATCCTCAACCTACAAGGCAATCCACCACACCACACTGGAGTAGGGTATTACACCACAATGGTGGCCCAAACCAGTATAAACTCTTGTGTCCCTTGTTCCTCGGGTTCGACAAGCTAGGCTTTGAGATCGTGGGAAGAGCGTGAGCTAGGGGGAGAGAGATCTTCGTGCTCACCCTAGAGTTTGAACCTCAAGGGTTTGCCGGAACTCGTTATCCGACAATTGGCGCGCCAGGTAGGGGTGTGCCAAAGTTCCACTCCTCTGTCGGCTCCGCCTCTCCGTCCGATCCCCATGGCCACCGCTACTCCTCCGACTGGATCGGCGGGCGACCACGGCGGTGCCGGGGGATCAGGGCCTTTACCCCCACCTTGCAGCGGGTGCATTGGACGCACAAGTTCAAGCCAAAGATGCCGCCTCGCTAAAACGGCACAGTGGATCCATCGGCCTTCCTGCTGGCATACGAGGAGGCCGTCCTGTAAGCTGGAGGCGACGACAAGGTCATGGCCAACTAGTTCCCCATGGACCTCGTTGGCGCGCCACGCACCTGGCTGCTCAACCTGCCAGGATCCTCTGTGGCTTCTTGGGAGGAGCTGTGCGGCCTTTTCGTCGCACGCTGCGCGGCACCGGCGCCTGTCACCGTCGCAGCCCTCCTCGGCGGCTCGCAAGCTCCACCCTCATACCGCCACGCCAAGCAATTCTTCCGCCAGATCGGCGTCATCTGTGTGCAGCGGGGAGCCCCTCCAGTATGGGCGGTGCCCAAGGCCGACCTCACCTTTGATTCAGGGGATCACCCCGCTACCACTGCCGGCTCGGGTGCGCTCCCAATGCTTTGCACGCCCACCATCTGCAACATTGCCATGACCAAGACTCTCATCGACGGCGGAGCAGGCCTCAACATGCTCTCCGTGGAAGCATTCGGCTTGCTTCACGTGTCGTATGGCTGGCTCCACCCCACCAAGCCTTTCTCCGGAGTCGACAGCGGGTCCACGAGCCCCTTGGGGAAAATACGCCTCCCAGTCACCTTCGGTACACGAGACAACTACCGCACCGAGCTCACCGACTTTGACATCGCCCGCATCGGTCTCCCATACAATGCCATCCTCGGGTACCCTGCTTTGGCTCAGTTCATGGCAGCGACCTATCTGGCCTACAACCTTATGAAGATGCCAGGCAGCAACGGTGTCCTCACCATGGCCGGAGACACCAAGGAAGCTCTGGCGGCCCTCAAGCTTACCTTTAGGGCCGCAGCGGTAGCATACCCGGCTGGCGAAGACACCACAGGGGCTAAGGAGGCCGCGCCGACGAAGAACAAGCAGTTGTTCACTCAAGACAGGGCCAAAACGAAGCAGGTGCCGGTCGAGGGAGGTGGAACCTCAGGAGCCACCTTCACCATAGGTGCCAACCTCAACTCGGATCAAGAGGAGGCATTGGTGAAGTTCTTGCGCATGAACAAGGAGGTATTCACCTGGGAACCTAAGTAGCCGGTAGGGGTCCCAAGGAGGGTAATCGAGCATCACTTAAGGGTGTGCCCCAATGGGCGCCCTGTGAAGCAGAAGGCGCGACGACAGTCCACGGAGAAGCAGTCCTTCATCATCCAGGAAATTCATGAGCTAGAGCTGGCAGGTGTCATTCACGAGGTCCAATACCCGGAGTGGCTGGCGAATCCCGTCGTCGTGCCAAAGAAAGGCGGGAAGGAACACATGTTTGTTGACTTCACCAACCTCAACAAGGCTTGTCCCCAAGACCTGTTCCCGCTTCCACGCATCAACCAGATCGTCGACTCCACTGCCGAGTGCGACCTACTGTGTTTCCTAGATGCGTTCTCGGGCTACCACCAGATCAAGATGGAAGTGGAGGATGTGGAGAAGACCGCCTTCATGACCCCGGGGTGTAATGCTACACCTGCCTACCGTTCGGACTGCGCAACGCTGGGGCGACCTTCCAGTGGTTGATGTACATCGCCCTGGGTCAGCAGCTCGGGAGAAATGCTGAAGCCTACGTCGACGACATCGTGGTAAATCTCGGGAGGCGAGAACACTGATTTAGGACCTGGAGGAGACCTTCGCTAGCCTGTGCTAGGTGGATTTGTGGCTCAACCTGGAGAAGTGCGTGTTCAGTGTCCCCTCCGGCAAGCTACTGGGTTTCCTCATGTCTCACAGGAGGATTGAGGCTAACCCTGAGAAGGTCAAGGCAATAGAAGACATGAGACCACCGCAAACTCCCAAGGAAATGCAGAAGCTTGCAGGCTGCATGACCTCACTGGGGTGCTTCATCTCCAAGCTGGGGGAGCGCACCCTGCCGTTCTTCAAGCTGATGAAGGTGAAGGGCCCGTTCGAATGGACCCCAGAGGCATATCTGGCGTTTCAAGACCACAAGAGATACCTAACGAGCCCACAGGTGATGGTGGCACCTCGCCCCCTCGACCCTCTGGTGCTCTATTTGGCCGCTACGCCTCACTCTGCCAGTGCGGAGTTGGTGGCAGTTCGGGAGGAGCGCCGGGCCAAGAACCCGCGGCGTAATGCCGCGCCCTCAGCCAGAATGGTGCAATCACAAGACGGTGCTGCTAAAGCCAATACGATGCCCACAGAAGATCACACCCCACAAGATGGCATTCAAGGGCCGGCAGAGGCCCCGAAGGGTGACCAACCTCCGGAGGTCACCCAACCTCCGGAGGTGTCGCAACCTCCAGTAGCTGCAGACTCCATCGACGCTCCAGCCTTCATCGAGCACCCAGTGTACTTCGTCAGCACGGTATTACAGGACGCAAGGTGCTATGTCTTAAGCTTGCGTTGGTTATCCCCGAAGAGGAAGGGATGATGCAGCAGAGTAGCGTAAGTATTTCCCTCAGTTTTTGAGAACCAAGGTATCAATCTAGTAGGAGCCCATGCTCAAGTCCCTCATACCTGCACAAAGCGATAGCTACCCGCAATCAACGCGATTAGGGGTTGTCAAGCCCTTCACGGTCACTTTCGAGAGTGAGATCTGATAGATAGAATATTTTTGGTATTTTTGATATAAAGATGCAAAGTAAAAAGTAAAAGCAAAGTAAATAGCAAAACAATATAAAAGTGATGGAGATTGATATGGTGAGAATAGACCCGGGGGCCATAGGTTTCACTAGTGGCTTCTCTCGAGAGCATAAGTTTTCTACGGTGGGTGAACAAATTACTGTTGAGCAATTGACATCATTGAGCATAGTTATGAGAATATCTAGGCATGATCATGTATATAGGCATCATGTCCGTGACAAGTAGATCGAAACGATTCTGCATCTACTACTATTACTCCACTCATCGACCGCTATCCAGCATGCATCTAGAGTATTAAGTTAAAAACAGAGTAACGCTTTAAGCAAGATTACATGATGTAGAGAGATAAATTCATGCAATATGAAATAAACCCCATCTTGTTATCCTCGATGGCAACGATACAATACGTGTCTTGCTGCCCCTTCTGTCACTGGGAAAGAACACCGCAAGATCGAACCCAAAGCTAAGCACTTCTCCCATGGCAAGAACTACCAATCTAGTTGGCCAAACCAAACTGATAATTCGAAGAGACTTGCAAAGATAACCAATCATACATAAAAGAATTCAGAGAAGATTCAAATATTGTTCATAGATAGACTTGATCATAAACCCGCAATTCATCGGTCTCAACAAACACACCGCAAAAGAAGAAGATTACATCGAATAGATCTCCACAAGAGAGGGGGAGAACATTGTATTGAGATCCAAAAAGAGAGAAGAAACCATCTAGCTAATAACTATGGACCCGAAGGTCTGAGGTAAACTACTCACACTTCATCAAAGGGGCTATGATGATGTAGAAGCCCTCCGTGATGACGGCCCTCTCCGGCGGAGCTCCGGAACAGGCCCCAAGATGGGGTCTTGTGGATACAGAAAGTTGCGGCAGTGGAATTAGGTTTTTGGCTCCTGTTCTGATCGTTTGGGGGTACGTGGGTATATATAGGAGGAAGGAGTATGTCGGTGGAGCACCGAGGGGCCCACGAGGCAGGGGGCGCGCCCTGTAGGGGGGGGGCCTACCCTCGTGACCGCCTTCGGTACTTCTTGGAGTAGGGTCCAAGTCTCCTCGGTCTTATCCAAGAAGAAAATCACGTTGCAAAAAGGATTTTTCTGTTTGGACTCCGTTTGATACTCTGTTTCTTCGAAACACTAAAATAGGCAAAAAACAGCAATTCTGGGCTGGGCCTCCGGTTAATAGGTTAGTCCCAAAAATAATATAAAAGTGGAAAATAAAGCCCAATATAGTCCAAAACAGTAGATAATATAGCATGGAGAAATCAAAAATTATAGATACATTGGAGACGTATCAGGCATCCCCAAGCTTAATTCCTGCTCGTCCTCGAGTAGGTAAATGATAAAAAGAGAATTTTTGAAGCGGAGTGCTACTTGGCATAATTTCAATGCAAAATTTCTTAATTGTGGTATGAATATTCAGATTAGAAAGATTCAAGAAAAAAGTTCATATTGACATAAAGAATAATAACACTTCAAGCATACTAATAAAGTAATTATGTCTTCTCAAAATAACATGGACAAAGAAAGTTATCCCTACAAAATCATATAGTCTGGCTATGCTCTATCTTCACCACACAAAGTATTTTAACCAAGCAATTGTTTCATACTCTAACTTTTTCAAAAACTTTTTCAATCTTCACGCAATACATGAGCGTGAGCCATGGACATAGCACTATGTGGAATAGAAGGGTGGTTGTGGAGAAGACAAAAAGAGGGGAAGATAGTCTCACATCAACTAGGCGTATCAACGGGCTATGGAGAGGCCCATCAATAGATATCAATGTGAGTGAGTAAGGATTGCCATGCAACGGATGCACTAGAGCTATAAGTATATGAAAGCTCATCAAAAGAAACTAAGTGGGTGTGATTCCAACTCGCTTGCTCACGAAGACCTAGGGCAATTTGAGGAAGCCCATCATTGGAATATACAAGCCAAGTTCTATAATGAAAAATTCCCACTAGTATATGAAAGTGTGTAGCGACCAGACCTCAAACAGTCTGATCTCTGTGCTCAGGTGTCATCCCTGGATCAGTAATGCTGACACCACACAGTACTTGAAGGATTTATAACAGAGTAGCAATCACACACTTATTACATCGAGTGTCTCAATAGAGAACTTATTACAATAAATATGGCTTAAGGCCATCTAATAACGATAACAGCGGAAGGCTTTGAAGATAAGTGAGTCCATCAACTCCAACGGCATCACTGACTATAGAACCACGACCTAAAACTCCTTAATCGTCGTCTGAAAAATCTGCAACATTAACGTTGCAGCCCGAAAATGGGTCAGCACATGGAATATGCTGGCAAAGTAACACATAGAGAGTAATGGAATGAAACAACTATACTATATGCATATTTGGCTGGTGGAAAGCTCTATGGTTACAGTTTTGCGTAAAGCAAATTTTTCCCTACTGTAAAGTAATAAATTTTATTTAACTATCATGATAGTTGTTAAACATTGAGAATGGTTGACAGCATCCTCAATCCCAATTAAACATCATTAAACAAACCCGTCAAACTTAATTTTATAGTAACATGTTGAGATTCACGTGATAACCAAGTACTAGATACTCAAGATGTCCATAACCGGGGACACGGCTAACCATGATTAGATTATACACTCTGCAGAGGTTTGCACACTTTTCCCCACAAGACTCGATCGCCTCCGTTTGGTTTCTCGCAGTACATGGTGTTTGGGAAACGGATGACCGAGACATAGTCTTTCAGAAGCGCTAGCACCTTACGATGGATAGACCGTTACACCTACTTTCCCCTACATCTGCTAGTCTACCCTGTAAGAGTTCGCACGACTTAATCAATTATGCTAGAGCCCATAATAGCTTGTGGCTGCACACAGAAGTTTCTAGTATGAAAAATCTCATGATCCCTTTGGGCCTGGGTGGCGGTCCAAAAGAAAACATGCAATCCTGGAATACCCAGGTACCTCAATCCACCCAGATGTGTGTTTAAGTTGCCACCTTAGATAAACCATTTAATTAACAAACTCACATCTGTCATGGATATTCACTCACCCAATCCACGTCTACTAGCATAGCATGGCATAATAGGCAAACGTAGAAGTAACTCCCGAAGGTTTGATAATACAACAGGTAATAGGTACTACCTCAACTACTTCCCAAACCCATAGTTTAATTAGATCCTAATCATGCAATGTGTGAGGATTGATCTAATGCAATAAAACTGGGTAGCTGGAAAGCATGATCAAAGTGTTGCTTGCCTTGCTGATGATCCATGAAACCTAGAGATTCGAAGTAACAGGCGGCGCACTCCGGGTATTCTATCGCAGACAAACAAACAAGCATACAATAAGTACTCAACTAATGCACAGGTAAAACTCAAATAAGAGATCCAACCAGAAGGTTCAACTTAAGAACTCCGGTTTGCAAAAAGAATCAAATCAAACGAAGCAACGAAAGTCAAACGGCGAAAGAAAGAAACTTCGTTCTACAAATCTGGATCTAAGTCAAATTTTACCGAAAGCAAAAACTTGTTTGAGTTGGTTAAACGGATAGAGGGTTTCGAGACGAAACTCCAGGCGCTTGAATCGCCTGATTCCGAAAAACGAGCGAAAAGTTATACTAAAACGAAAATCGGATCAGAAATCACGATCTGAAAAATCGCGGATTTAATCTGAGAAAAAAAACAACGAACGTTCGTTAAAACGAACGAACGGGCGAACGCTCGCTATTTAAATAAATCAGAAAAACCGATCTATTTAAAAAAACTGAAACTAAAAAAAACAAACAAAACCGTCGGAAAAACCGAACGGTTTTTCGGGAAAAATCGGTGACTAAAAAAAACTACCTCCGGCAACTCCGGTGACGAATGCGGCGGGCGGCAGCGGTCGGCAGCGACGTGGGGCGGCGGCGAAGGCGGCGGCGGCGGCGCTAGGGCAGCGGGGCTGGGGCGCTAGGGTTTGGGAGTTCCCGGGCTGGGCTCCCCGGCTTATAAATCCTGGACGGGCCTAGTGTCTAGGTCGGACACGGCCCGTAGGTTGGTTGCGTTTTTTTAATATTTTGCGGAGAAAAACAAATAAAAGAAATACTAAACGGACTCCAAAAATCCCGAAATAAATTTTCCCCGATTTCTAAAATGAAGCCGGACAAAGTGAACATTTATTTGGGGCCTAAATGCAAATTTGAAAAACGCGCATTTTTCCTAAATTCAAATAAAATAACACAAAGCTCCGAAATAAAATCTTATTTGGTTTTATTATTAAATCCTCAATATTTCTTTATTTTGGGAAAGTCATTTTATTCCCTCTCTCATATTTTTGTAATAGAAATAATTGATGATAAAATAATTAAAATCAAATGATCTTATTCTCAAAATTTGAGAAAACTCAAATATGAAAATAATGAAATCCCCAACTCTCTCCGTGGGTCCTTGAGTTGCGTAGAATTTCTAGGATCAAACCAAAAGCAAATAAAGTATGATATGCAATGATGATCTAGTGTATAACATTCCGAATCGAAAATTTGGGATGTTACAAAGTGACATAACGAGAGACTCTCTATCATGAATATCATGGTGCTACTTGGAAGCACAAGTGTGGTAAAAGGATAGTAACATTGTCCCTTTTCTCTTTTTCTCTCATTTTTTTATTTAGGCCTTTTCTCTTTTTTTCTATGGCCTCTTTTTTTGTCCGGAGTTTCATCCCGGCTTATGGGGGAATCATAGTCTCCATCATCCTTTCCTCACTTGGGACAATGCTCTAGAAAATGATGATCATCACACTTTTATTTTTCTTACAACTCAACAATTACAACTCGATACTTAGAACAAATATGACTCTATATGAAAGCCTCCGGCGGTGTACCGGGGTATGCAATGAATCAAGAGTGACATGTATGAAATAATTATGAATGGTGGCTTTGCCACAAATACGATGTCAACTACATGATCATGCTAGCTATATGACAATGATGGAGCGTGTCATAATAAACGGAACGGTGGAAAGTTGCATGGCAATATATCTCGGAATGGCTATGGAAATGCCATTATAGGTATGTATGGTGGCTGTTTTGAGGAAAGTATATGGTGGGTGTATGATGCCGGCGAAAGGTGCGCGGTATTAGAGAGGCTAGCAATGGTGGAAGGATGGGAAAAAGTGCATATAATCCATGGTCTGAACATTAGTCATAAAGAACTCATATACTTATTGCAAAAATCTAGAAGTTATCAAAGCAAAGTATTATGCGCATGCTCCTAGGGGGATAGATTGGTAGGAAAAGACCATCGCTCATCCCTGACCGCCACTCATAAGGAAGACAATAAATAAATAAATTATGCTCCGACTTCATCACATAACGGTTCAACGTACGTGCATGCTACGGGAATCACAAACTTTAACACAAGTATTCTTTAAATTCACAACTACTAAACTAGCATAGCTCTAATATTATCGCCTCCCTATCTCAAAACAATTATCATGCTTCAATATTCTCTTAGTATTCAACACACTCAAAAGAAAATTTCACATATCTTGAACACCAAGCATATTTATATTAAGCAAATTACCATGCTATTAAGACTCTCAAAATAATTTAAGTGAAGCATGAGAGATCAATAGTTTATTTAAAACAAACCACCACCGTGCTCTAAAAGATCTAAGTGAAGCACATAGAGAAAAATTATAACGCTCAAAAGATATAAGTGAAGCACGTAGAGCAAAACTACATAGCTCAAAAGATATAAGTGAAGCACATAGAGTATTCTATCAAATTTTAATTCATAGATGACTCTCTCAAAAGGTGTGTACAGCAAGGATGATTGTGGCACACTAACAAACAAAGACACAAATAATATAAGATGCTCCAAGCAAAACACATATCATGTTGGTGAATAAAAACATAGCTCCAAGTAAATTACCGATGGAAGTGGACGAAAGAGGGGATGCCTTCCGGGGCATCCCCAAGCTTTGACTTTTTGGTGTCCTTGGATTATCTTGGGGGTGCCATGGGCATCCCCAAGCTTCGGCTCTTGTCACTCCTTATTCCATAATCCATCAAAAGAACTCACCCAAAACTTGAAAACTTCACAACACAAAACTCAATAGAAATCTTGTGAGCTCCGTTAGAGAAAGAAAACATAAAACCACTTCAAGGTACTGTAATGAACTCATTATTTATGTAGTTTGGTGTTAAACCTATTGTATTCCAACTTCTCTATGGATTATAAACTATTTTACTAACCATAGATTCATCAAAATAAGCAAACAACACACGAAAAACAGAATCTGTCAAAAACAGAACAGTCTGTAGTAATCTGTAACTAAAGCAAACTTCTGGAACTCCAAAAAATCTACCAAAATTAGACGACCTAGATAATTTGTTTATTGATCAGCAGCAATTAGAATCAGTATTTATCACGTTCTGATGATCTTTAGTAATTCGGGCACTGAGCGCAAAGTTTTTGGAAATTACAGCAAGATCCAATAACTATCATCCAAGAAGATCCAATAGGTCTAGCTTGGCACAAACACTAATTAAAACACAAAAACCACATCCAAACAGAGGCTAAATAAATTATTTATTAAATAACAGCAAGGAAAAAAATATTGGGATGTCTCCCAACAAGCGCTTTTTTTAAAGCCTTATAGCTAGGCATTGATAATTTTAATGATGCTCACATGAAAGACAAGAATTGAAGCACAAAAGGAGCATCATAAAGCATGTGAAAAACACATCTAAGTCTAACATACTTCCTATGCATAGGAATCTTATATGCAAACAAATTATCAAGGCAAGCAAAAACTAGCATACGCAAGGAAGTGGAAAGAAACAATAGCAATCTCAACATAACAAGAGGTAATTTAGTAACATGAAAATTTCTACCACCATATTTTCCTCTCTCATAGTAATTACATGTAGGATCGTAGGCAAATTCAACAATATAGCTATCACATAAAATATTCTCAACATGATCCACATGCATGCAAAGTTGGCACTTTTCCGAAATAGTGGGATTAACATTAACTAAAGTCATGACCTTCCCAAATGCACTTTTATCAAAAACTTCATAAGATTGAACATTCTCTAAATATGTGGGATCTAAAGTTGACATTCTTCCAAACCCACTTTCAATATTATTGCAAACATTATAATCAATCTCATATTCATCATGGGGTTTAAATAAATTTTCAAGATCAAAAGAAGAATCACCCCAATCATGATCATTGCAACAAGTAGAGGACATAACAAAACTAGCATCCCCAAGCTTAGGGTTTTGCATCTTATTAGCACAATTGACATCAAGAGAATTTATAATAAAATCATTGCAATCATGCTTTTTATTCAAAGATCGATCGTGAATTGTTTCATAAAATACTTTATCACAATTTTTAGATTCACGTTCAGGCAAAACCTCATAAAGATAATCTAGTGCACTCAACTCACTAGTAATAAGTTCATCATAATTGGATCTCTTAAAGAGATTAGCAAGTGGATAAGGATCCATAAACTCTTAGCACGCGAAGATGCAAGAAAAAAGGAAGCACATGGTAGCACAAGATTGAACGGAGGAAGGGCGAATAAAACGGCAAGGGTGAGGTGGGGGAGAGGAAAACGAGAGGCAAATGGAAAATAATGTAATGCGAGAGATAGGCATTGTGATGGGTACTTGGTATGTTGAATTTTTGCGTAGACTCCCCGACAATGGCACCAGAAATCCTTCTTGCTACGTCTTGAGCTTGTGTTGGTTTTCCCCGAAGAGGAAGGGATGATGCAGGAGAGTAGCGTAAGTATTTCCCTCAGGTTTTAAGAACCAAGGTATCAATCCAGTAGGAGCCCACGCTCAGGTCCCTCGTACCTGCACAAAGCGATAGCTACTCGCAACCAACGGGATTAGGGGTTGTCAAGCCCTTCACGATCGCTTACGAGAGTGAGATCTGATAGATATAATATTTTTGGTATTTTTGATATAAAGATGCAAAGTAAAAAGTAAAAGCAAAGTAAATAGCAAAACAATATAAAAGTGATGGAGATTGATATGGTGAGAATAGACCCGGGGGCCATAGGTTTCACTAGTGGCTTCTCTCGAGAGCATAAGTTTTCTACGGTGGGTGAACAAATTACTGTTGAGCAATTGACATCATTGAGCATAGTTATGAGAATATCTAGGCATGATCATGTATATAGGCATCACGTCCGTGACAAGTAGATCGAAACGATTCTGCATCTACTACTATTACTCCACTCATCGACCGCTATCCAGCATGCATCTAGAGTATTAAGTTAAAAACAGAGTAACGCTTTAAGCAAGATGACATGATGTAGAGAGATAAATTCATGCAATATGAAATAAAACCCATCTTGTTATCCTCGATGGCAATGATACAATACGTGTCTTGCTGCCCCTTCTATCACTGGGAAAGAACACCGCAAGATCGAACCCAAAGCTAAGCACTTCTCCCATGGCAAGAACTACCAATCTAGTTGGCCAAACCAAACGGATAATTCGAAGAGACTTGCAAAGATAACCAATCATACACAAAAGAATTCAGAGAAGATTCAAATATTGTTCCTAGACAGACTTGATCATAAACGCACAATTCATCGGTGTCAACAAACACACTGCAAAAGAAGAAGATTACATCGAATAGATCCCCACAAGAGAGGGGGAGAACATTGTATTGAGATCCAAAAAGAGAGAAGAAGCCATCTAGATAATAACTATGGACCCGAAGGTCTGAGGTAAACTACTCACACTTCATCGGAGGGCTATGATGATGTATAAGCCCTCCGTGATGACGGCCCTCTCCGTCGGAGCTCCGGAACAGGCCCCAAGATGGGATCTCATGGATAAATAAAGTTGCGGCAGTGGAATTAGGTTTTTGGCTCCTGTTCTGATCATTTGGGGGTACGTGGGTATATATAGGAGGAAGGAGTACGTCGGTGGAGCACCGAGGGGCCCACGAGGCAGGGGGCGCGCCCCCTACCCTCGTGACCGCCTCCGGTACTTCTTGGAGTAGGGTCCAAGTCTCCTGGGTCTTATCCGAGAAGAAAATCACGTTCCAAAAAGGATTTTTCTGTTTGGACTCCGTTTGATATTTTGTTTCTTCGAAACGCTGAAATAGGCAAAAAAACAGCAATTCTGGGCTGGGCCTCCGGTTAATAGGTTAGTCCCAAAAATAATATAAAAGTGGAAGATAAAGCCCAATATAGTCCAAAACAGTAGATAATATATCATGGAGCAATCAAAAATTATAGATACGTTGGAGATGTATCACAAGGGCGCGGTACCCCATACCCTAGAAGCTTCTGCTCGCGCTCCTGGTGGCCTCACGCAAGCTATTCCATTACTTCCAAGGCCACCCAATCAAGGTCGTCTCTGCTTACCCACTAGAGAGGGTTCTCCGGAGCCCTAATGCCGTGGGAAAGGTCGTCGAGTGGAACATGGAACTTGAGGCATTTCAGCTCCAGTTCAGCACAACCAGGGTCATCAAGGGAGCCGCCCTAGCCGACTTCATAGCCGAATGGACCGACGCCCCAGAACCTGAAGTTGCCGAGAGCCTATCTCTCTCGCCAGGAAGTGAAGCACCAGATGGTTGCGTCATGTACTTCGACAGCGCCTTAGCACGGCAAGCCATGGGGGCTAGCGCTGTGCTCATCTCACCCACCCAAGACAAGATATACTACCCCATGCAGCTCCGCTTCCAGCGGGGTGAGAATGTCTCCAACAACATTGCGGAATACGAGGGGTTGATCGCCGGCCTCAAGGCAGCGGCGGCCTTGGGGGTGAAGCGTCTCACCATCAAGGGCGACTCCCGGCTCCTCGTAAACTTCTCTAACAAGGTGTACAAACCAAGGGACGAGCATATGGAGTCCTACCTCATGGAGGTGCGCAAGACGGAGAAGCAATTATTAGGCCTACAACTACAGCATGTGCCTTGCGACACCAACAAGGAGGCCGACGAGATCACCAAGAGGGCGTCAAGACGTCTACCCCAAGAACCTGGTATTTTCGAAGAACGACTCATCAAACCTTCGGTGACCCCCCCCCCAGCCTGGGAGACTACATCACCTCGAGAGGAACTCCCACAGCCACCAGCCTCGGGAGCCCCTGCTTGCGGTCCGACCTCAGGAGCACGTCTGCTCCTGGCGCTCGAGCCTCGGGAGGGATGCTGGACCAAGGAATTCAAGGCGTACCTGATACGAGGGACACTTCCAGAGAAAGATGAGGACGCGTGCTACCTCTTGAGAATGCGTTAGTTTTCCCTTGAAGAGGAAAGGGTGATGCAGCAAAGCAGCATAAGTATTTCCCTCAGTTTCTAAGAACCAAGGTATCAATCCAGTAGGAGACCACAAGCGAGTCACCTCGTACCTACCCAAACAAATAAGAACCTCGCAACCAACGCGATAAAGGGGTTGTCAATCCCTTCACGGCCACTTGCAAGAGTGAGATCTGATAGAGATAATAATAATAAGATAAATATTTTTTGGTACTTTATGATATAAAGTGAAAGTAAAGATTGCAAAATAAAATAGATTGGAAACTTGTATGATGGGAAATAGACCCGGGGGCCATACGCTTCACCAATGGCTTCTCTCAAGATAGCATAAGTATTAGGTGGGTGAAAAAATTACTGTCGAGCAATTGATATAATTGAGCATAGTTATGTAACGCCCCGAGACCGATGTGCCACGTGTCTTCCTGTTATTCGTTGTTGTTGCCATGTCATTGCTTGCATGTCATGCATTGCATATCATTTCATCATGTGCATTTCATTTGCATACGTGTTCGTCTCATGCATCCGAGCATTTTCCCCGTTCCCCGTTTTGCATTCCGGTGCTCCTATCTCCTCCGGTGGTCCTTTCTACCATTTTTCGTGTGTGGGGATTAAACATTTCCGGATTGGACTGAGACTTGCCAAGCGGCCTTGGTTTACTACCGGTAGACCGCCTGTCAAGTTTCGTACCATTTGGACTTCGTTTGATGCTCCAACGGTTAACCGAGGGACCGAGAAGGCCTCGTGTGTGTTGCAGCCCAACACCCCTCCAATTTGGCCCAAAACCCACCAAAACCCTCTCCATCATCTAGAGCGTTCGATCACGATAGCGTGGCCGAAAACCCCACCTCATTTGGAGCTTCCTAGCTCCCTCTACCTCTATATATAGACCCCTCCTCAAAAATTCCGGATCCCCTCCTTCCAAACCCTAAAAAATCTCATCGCGCCGCCGCCGGACACGTCCGTCCCGGGCGGACGAAATCACGCCGCCTTCCCGCACCAGTGGCGTAGCGCCACGTGGCGCCTCACTTCCCCCGCACCGCCGGCCCGGGCAAGCCCATCGCCGGCCCCCGAGGCCCGCGCGCCCACCGCCGCCACCTACCTCGCCGCCTCCCCGCCACCTTGCGCCTCGCCGCCGGCCTGCCGCGCCTCCTCGCGCCGCCGCACTTCCCCTCGCCGGCCGCCGCACTTCCTCGTCGCCGGCGACCGCTGCTGCAGCTCCGGCCGCCGCCCCCGCCGCGCATGCGCCGCCCGAGTCCGCCGCCCTCCGCCGCGACTCCTCCCGGCGACCTCTGCTCCGTCCGGCCACCTCCACTGCCGTCATCTTCATCATCTCCGGCCGGCCATCTTCAAAAATCGCGCCCTGCTACAGTAACTCCGGCCAGATCTGGATCTGAGCTTTCTCTCGGTTGACTTTTTGCCTCAAACCCTAACTATTTTGCTATGTTCGTCGTGCCATAACTTTGCATCCGTAGCTCCGTTTTGGGCATATAGCATATCGAAATGTTCATCTCAGAGAGTACATCATTTCATCTCATTGCATCATTTTCATTTGAGATCATATTGATGCCCGACATGCTGCTGGAAGAATGCCATTTGAGATAATTGCTAGATCTGCTGCTCCAAATAGCTATTTGTCATTTTTGCCATGATTATTGTGTGCATGATATGCCTCTGAGCTCTACATATGTTTTGTTATATGCTTTGTCATCTTTCCAGAGGTGCAATCCGTTTATTTTTGTGATGTGTGTGGTGACTAGCACAAGCTTGCAAAGTGGTGCATTTGTTAATGCTCATTTCACGGACTTAGCAATTTCACTAAGTCCTTGAGCTGTTCTTATCAATATGCCATATGTTCATGTTGTTTCCTAGTGATCCATGCCTCTTTTGAGGATGATCAGTATGGATGATTTGTTAATCATGTAGTGCTCTGTCAGTCCATGTCTTTTTTTGCAATTATGGAGCAATCTTGCTTGAGTCAATCGAGCTCTAATTTTGTCATTTCGTGAATCTGGGCAGATTGTCTACTTGTTAGCGATTTTGCCGAGGATGTTGTAGTTGATCCGTACATGCTATGTTATTGTTCTTGCCATGTTTAGCTTGTATTATGTGTAGTCTTGATGGGTGCATGCTTCGATTGTCATGCCTTGCTCTGTAGGGAGTGCATCGAGCTCGTGAACATGCCTACTTGATATCTGTTTTGCATGTTCCAGACAATTGTTAATTTCACTAAGTCTGAGATCTGTTCACCAATTGCATTTTTGCCATGCTTGTTTGGACCTGTTAATGGATGAATTGGCTGTAGCTCAGTGTTCCTCTTTTGTTAAGCATCATGAATGGATCCCTGCCATGTATTTTGTTGCCATGTTTAAGTGCTGTAGCATGTTTGTCTTGTTGCATTTAGATGGCTACTTGTTGTATATCGCAGACCCGTGCCATATTTGTTTTACTTGCCATTTCCAAACCGTGTCTCCGATTCCGGTGATCTTTATATCGTTTTCAAGCGAAATCACCTCACCTTTCCAGTGGCACACTTGGATTTCCAAGTTGAGGCCAGGTTCAATCATTCCTTGTCAAATCATGCATATGCATCGCATACCGCATCTCGCATATCATACCATGTTCATATGTGGTTTGTTTACTATGTTGTGTGCTTCTTTCCGGTGTTTGCTTCTCCGGGTTGGTTCCGGTAATGTCGCGTTTTTGAGGACCCGTTCGTCTACGTCCGTTTATCTTCTTCATGGACTCGTTCTTCATCCTTGCGGGTCAGGCAAGATGATCATACCCTCGAAATCACTTCTATCTTTGCTTTGCTAGATGCTCGCTCTTTTTCTATGCCTATGCTACAATGCCTACCACTTGCTTATCATGCCTCCCAAATTGCCATGTCAAACCTCTAACCCACCATGTCCTAGCAAACCGTTGATTGGCTATGTTACCGCTTTGCTCAGCCCCTCTTATAGCGTTGTTAGTTGTAGGTGAAGATTGAAGTTTGTTCCTTGTTGGAACATGGAGATGTTGTTCCTTGTTGGAACATGTTTACTTGTTGGGATATCACAATATTTCTTATTTAATTAATGCATATATATACTTGGTAAAGGGTGGAAGGCTCGGCCTTTTGCCTAGTGTTTTGTTCCACTCTTGCCGCCCTAGTTTCCGTCATATCGGTGTTATGTTCCCGGATTTTGCGTTCCCTACGTGGTTGGGTAATAATGGGAACCCCTTGACAGTTCGCCTTGAATAAAACTCCTCCAGCAATGCCCAACATTGGTTTTACCATTCGCCACCTAGCCTTTTCTTTCCCTTGGGTCGGCTAGCCCAAGGGTCATCTTTATTTTAAACCCCCCGGGCCAGTGCTCCTCTGAGTGTTGGTCCAATCTAGAGTCCTGTGCAGCGCCCCCTCGGGGAAACTCGAGGTTTGGTTTTTAGTTGTATGGAGAGCTCATCTGAGTGTGCCCTGAGAACGAGATATGTGCAGCTCCTATCGGGATTTGTCGGCGCATTCGGGCGGTGTTGCTGGATTGGTTTTAACTGGTCGAAGTGTCTTGTAGAACCGGGATACCGAGTCTGATCAGAATGTCTCTGGAGAAGGTCTATTCCTTCGTTGACCGTGAGAGCTTGTCATGGGCTAAGTTGGGACTCCCCTGCAGGGATTGAGCTTTTGAAAGCCGTGCCCGCGGTTATGGGCAGATGGGAATTTGTTAATGTCTGGTTGTAGATAACTTGAACCTTAATTTAATTAAAATGAATCAACTATGTGAGTTACTGTGATGGTCTCTTCTCGGCAGAGTCCGGGAAGCGAACACGGTGTTGGAGTAATGCTTGCCGTAGGTTGTTCTTTAGTTATTCGTTCGCGCTTTGCTATCTCTTCTCGCTCTCTTTTGCGAATAGGTTAGCCACCATACATGCTAGTCGCTTTCCGCAGCTCCACATATTTTACCTTGCCTTTCCTATAAGCTTAAATAGTCTTGATCGCGAGGGTGCGAGATTGCTGAGTCCCTGTGGCTCACAGTTTACTTCCAAACCAGATGTAGGGCCAGACGACTCCGTTCCAGATGACGCGTTGGAGCTCAAGTGGGAGTTCGACAAGGACTCACGCCGTTACTATGTATCTTTCCCTGATGATCAGTAGTGGTGCCCAGTTGGGGTGATCGGGCCGTGTCGCATGTTGGGTTGGTCTTTTATTTTGGCACCGTAGTCGGGCCATGAGTGATTGGATGATGTAATGCTATTTATGTACTTTGATTGACGTGGCGAGTGTATGCCAACTATGTTACTTTTCCCCTTATTATGTATTACATGGGATGTTGTGAAGATTGCCTAACTTGCGACATTGCTTTCAATGCGGTTATGCCTCTAAGTTGTGCCTCGACATGTAGGAGATATAGCCGCATCTAGGGCGTTACAAGTTGGTATCAGAGCCTTCCCGACCTTAGGAGCCCCATTGCTTGATCGTTACTAACAGCCGAGTTGAGTCTAGAAAAATGTTTTGAGTCATTTAGGAATTATATATCGGAGAGTTTAGGAATTCTTTTTACTCCCCAGTCCCTTCATCGCTCTGGTGAGGCTTCCTGACATAGAGTTTTGACTATTCTCTTCTCAAATTTCACTAAAAAAATTTTAGGATCACGCGGGTATCTTGGAATCGTTCCGATGGTTTTGTGACAAGAACATTGTTCTTGGTGCCTCATGTCTTTAGGGGTTGTGGCAGTGTCCCGGGGAGTTGAGCTCCGAGGTGTTGTCGTCACAATTTTATCGTTGCAGTTCTGGAATACCTGAGTTTAGTTCGCCGACATCGAAAATCTCTTTTATGCAGTTGTTGGTGAGATACCCTCAACGCCACCCAGTACTGGGGCGGGAGTTCGGGAGTATTGCCATAACTTGTATAACAGATGCTTTTCGAAGGTTGAGGTAGATGATTTCCGAAGCTTTCTTGGTTATGTGTTGAAGGATGGATACAGCTGGATGTAGGATTTGCTAGTTTTGGGTGAGATATTATGCTTCCCCTGTATCCCCAACACCTGATTGCATAACCGGAAAATTTCGGGAGTTTGTAAGTGGGAATTCAAGTAGCTCTTAGGATTTCTTTCCGACAGATGTATGATATGAAATTGGGGTTCGACGTCTAGTGGTCCGCCTATCCACGGTCGGTTTTACAGTGGTCTCGTTGTGTCTTAAAGAGTCCTTGGCTATGCCGACTCGGGGACGCTCCGTATGTCATGTGCACTGCCTTGTACATGATGGTGTTGTACGATCGAGCCCGTGTAGGCCCCACCATGAAAACTTTGGACGAAATCTCTATCATATGTTTGTTCCGGCTTATTCTGCAAGCCAATCCTTGATTTGTTTTGAGTTGTGGTATTCGAGTTGCTTCGAAGTCAAATGTTGATTCCATACCTTCTCTAATGTTGTTCTCATACTCCGATGCGAATACTAACCCTTCAGGATAATCGAGATTGTCATGGCAATCCTTTTCAACCGGTGTGTCTCTCTTCAAGTGCAGCTGTTCATTTTCAACATTTGCAGGTTGCAATCTCAGCTTTATCAACGGTGTTCGTTTCATCCATCCCAAATTGTCTTTGTTTTCCCCCCCCCCCCCCCCCTTTTTCCTCAAGGACTAAGATTTCTTTATCTAGTATCCTTTTATTCCTATGAAGTCTTCCTCTTCCTTTTCCATCAATATTCTTATCTGGTGATTCTCATGAAGAGTCTAACAGAGATTCAAGTTCATCATTCTTCGTGCTTTTTCTTCTCCGCTGGATTCAATTCAAGTCAAGCTTTGTTGATCATACCTTTTTCCTCGTTTCAATACCTTCTCATGCCAGTGCACCTTATATTCATTCACCTCTCGCTATTCAACTATTCCGGAGTGCTCAAGATATCTCGAAGATTTATGTATTCACTCTGCTTTCGTTCAAGCTTTTTTTTCTTTTTTCGAGGATGTTATCTCATTCAAGCCTTTTAATTCAACCGGTGCAATCCTCTATTTTAAATCATTTCAACGGTGTTTCTTTTGAGTGGGCCCTAACCCACATGTCTTTTCCCAGGATCTTACCTGACTCTTCTTTTTTCCCGACGTTACTCTCAAACTCTTTTCCATGTTTGACGTAAGAATGAATTTTTCATCAGTCAAATGCTTTTCTCCAAGATATTTAAAATTCTTTTCATAGTTGGCTCAACCTCTTCGCTTTTGATTCTTCCGGAGTGTCTAAATTATTCATGGTGGTGTTTCTTGTCGTCATTCTTGGATTTTGAAGACCGAAGAAGAGTTTTTCCTCAAAATCTTAACCATTCTCTCAGAGATGCGTAGTTCAAGCTTGATACCATCCTCTCATAATTGTTTGATTGTGAGAATTCTTTTTATCCATCCGGAGCAATTCAGGAGCCTTTTTCAGTTTGTTCATCCGGAGGCCATCATCTCACTATTGTTCATTTCAGCTGGCAGCTCACATCCTCCAAATCTTACTGGAGCATCGTTCGAATATCCTCTAATCAGTTCGTAATCCCTTCGTTCTCATGTATCTAGTTTGTCTCAAGTACCTTTGTTCATTTGCTAATCCTTACCGGTGATTCATCCTTTTTTCTTCAATCGTTTTCAATTCTTAAAGTGGTTTTTCCAAGATTCTTCTTCCTTCGTTATCATATCCATCATTTCGTTCTTTCAAATCCTACCGGCGGTTCATTGAAGACATGTCTCAAGTTTGGACCATATCTATCTTAATCTTTCTACGAGGATAAGTCGTATGCCTAATCCGTGCTTGTCATCAATTAAATTGGTGAAGGATAAGCAGAATATAATTCTTATTCTTGTTTCATCCAAGTGATTAATTCCTTGTTCCGGAGGTTCAACTTATCACATTCTCGGTTCGAAATGCTTAATCTTTTCTTTTCCGGAGTTCCAAGCTCTCTCAATTATATCATCACGAAGGTCCATCTAATCATTGCAAGGTTTCACCTTGTGTTTTCATCTTCTCTTTCTTTTTCATTATCCTTTTGTTTCCGGAGTTCTCATTAAGGTTCTACATGATCGTTCATCAAGGATTTATATTCCTTCTCGAAGTGTTCATCGAGATTCTTTTCTAAGGAGCTCAAGCATTCTTCATCTTGCTATCCGGAGTGCAATTCTTTCTTCCATATCATTGGAGGTGGTATTATGTCATTCTTGATAATCTGAGTTCATGTTTCATGATTCACACGTTGTTAAGAATGAGGTATTTTAAATCCATCAATCTCTTCATTGGAATTATCTTGGAGTATATTTCACCTAAAACTTTCCCTAAGGATTGTTGCTATTATGGTTCTTATAATTGACCCAAGTTCTTCTTCTATCCTTCCGGTGAAATAAGCTTCTCGTCTCCTTGTTCTTATCAATCCAATTCTTTTTCCCGTGAGTGGCAGGTTGCCACCTCATAATTTGAGATGTATTCCACAAGACCATATCAAGCTTATTCTTTCATTGTTGGTGTTCCAACAACTCCGTTCTACCCTTCTCCTAAAGATGCCTTTTGAAGCTCTTTTGTAGCAGAAGTTGGCATTGTCTTCTACATTCTTTTGTCTCAATTATCTTTATTATATTCTTTCTCCTAGAGGTCTATTGATGTTGCTCTTTTCACTCCTCATCTCGTTTTGGCAAGATCATGTTCAATTTCTTCCATTTACAGGCGGAGTGCTGTCCAAATTATATCATTCTTATTCCTTCCCTATCTTGTTTTAACCGGTGTATTGTGCCCCTTTGTTCAAGTTCTTTTCGCCTTATCAAGCCTTGCATCTCTTTTCAACATTGTTCTTCCTTATTACTCTTCCCTACCGGAGCGCTTTCAACTTTATTCTTCCTCGTTCCTCTTTCCAAATGGAGTGCTTTCAACTTCGTTCATCTCTGTTGTATTCTTTTCTAGAAATGGCTTAACCTCTTCAAGGTTCGTGGTTTCACTCGTTTGTCAATGAAGCAACTTAGCTTTACCTCTTCTCTTCCTTTTCCATTTCCCTCCGGTGCCATTCTAGGTCTCGGGATGAGATCCTCTCGTAGTGGTGGAGTGTTGTAACGCCCCGAGACCGATGTGCCACGTGTCTTCCTGTTATTCGCTGTTGTTGCCATGTCATTGCTTGCGTGTCATGCATTGCATATCATTTCATCATGTGCATTTCATTTGCATACGTGTTCGTCTCATGCATCCGAACATTTTCCCCGTTGTCCGTTTTGCATTCCGGCGCTCCTATCTCCTCCGGTGGTCCTTTCTACCTCTTTTCGTGTGTGGGGATTAAACATTTCCGGATTGGACCGAGACTTGCCAAGCGTCCTTGGTTTACTACCGGTAGACCGCCTGTCAAGTTTTGTACCATTTGGACTCCGTTTCATGCTCCAACGGTTAACCGAGGGAACTAGAAGGCCTCGTGTGTGTTGCAGCCCAACACCCGTCCAATTTGGCCCAAAACCCACCAAAACCCTCTCCATCATCTAGAGCGTTCAATCATGATCGCGTGGCCGAAAACCGCACCGCATTTGGAGCTTCCTAGCTCCCTCCTCAAAAATTTCGGATCCCCTCCTTCCAAACCCTAAAAAATCTCATCGTGCCGCCGCCAGACACGTCCGTCCCGGGCGGACGAAATCGCGCCGCCGCCCCGCACCAGTGGCGTAGCGCCACGTGGCGCCTCACCGCCCCCGCGCCGCCGGCCCGGGCAAGCCCATCGCTGGCTCCCGAGGCCCGCGCGCCCACCGCCGCCACCTACCTCGCCGCCTCCCCGCCACCTTGCGCCTCGCCGCCGGCCTGCCGCGAATCCTTGCGCCGCCGCACTTCCCCTCGCCGGCCGCTGCACTTCCTCGTCGCCGGCAACCGCTGCTGCAGCTCCGGCCGCCGCCCCCGCCGCGCAAGCGCCGCCCGAGTCCGCCGCCCTCCGCCGTGACTCCTCCAGGCGACCTCTCCTCCGTCCGGCCACCTCCACCGCCGTCATCTTCGTCGTCTCTGGCCGGCCATCTTCAAAAATTGCGCCCTGCTACAGTAACTCCGGCCAGCTCTGGATCTGAGCTTTTCTCTCGGTTGACTTTTTGCCTCAAACCCTAACTATTTTGCTATGTTCGTCGTGCCGTAACATTGCATCCGTAGCTCCGTTTTGGGCATATTGCATATCAAAATGTTCATCTCAGAGAGTACATCATTTTATCTCATTGCATCATTTTCATTTGAGATCATATTGATGCCCGACATGCTGCTGGAAGAATGCCATTTGAGATAATTGCCAGATCTGCTGCTCCAAATAGCTATTTGTCATTTTTGCCATGATTATTGTGTGCATGATATGCCTCTGAGCTCTACATATGTTTTGTTATATGCTTTGTCATCTTTCCAGAGGTGCAATCTGTTTATTTTTGTGATGTGTGTGGTGACTAGCACAAGCTTGCAAAGTGGTGCATTTGTTAATGCTGATTTCAGGGACATAGCAATTCCACTAAGTCCTTGAGCTGTTCTTATCAATATGCCATATGTTCATGTTGTTTCCTAGTGCTCCGTGCCTCTTTTGAGGATGATCAGTAAGGATGATTTGTTAATCATATAGTTCTCTATCTGTCCATGTCTTTTTTTGCAATTATGGAGCACACTTGCTTGAGTCAATCGAGCTCTAATTTTGTCATTTCGTGAATCTGGGCAGATTGTCTACTTGTTAACGATTTTGCCGAGGATATTGTAGTTGATCCGTACATGCTATGTTATTGTTCTTGCCATGTCTAGCTTGTATTATGTGTAGTCTTGATGGGTGCATGCTTATATTGTCATGCCTTGCTCTGTAGGGAGTGCATCAAGCTCGTAAACATGCCTACTTGATATCTGTTTTGCATGTTCCAGTTTTTCACTAAGTTTGTGATCTGATTATGTTTTTGCCATGTTCACATGCTTGCAATTGTATTTTATGATCCCTTTTGGCTCAAGGTCACTAAGGGACTTTTGTTAAGCTCTTTGAGTAGCTCCATGCCAAGCTTTACTTTGCCATGTTCAGGCCCTGTAGCATATAGTTTTCTTGCTCCAAAGTGTGCTACCTGATCTGAAATTCCAGACAAGTGTTAATTTCACTAAGTCTGAGATCTGTTCACCAATTGCATTTTTGCCATGCTTGTTTGGACCTGTTAAGCATCATGAATGGATCCCTTCCATGTATTTTGGTGCCATGTTTGAGTACTGTAGCATGTTTTTCTTGTTGCATTTAGATGGCTACTTGCTGTATATCGCAAACCGGTGCCATATTTGTTTTGCTTGCCATTTCCAAACCGTGTCTCCGATTCCGGTGATCTTTATATCATTTTCAAGCGAAATCACCTCACCTTTCTAGTGGCACACTTGGATTTGCAAGTTGAGGCCAGGTTCAATCATCCCTTGTCAAATCATGCATATGCATCGCATACCGCATCTCGCATATCATACCATGTTCATGCTTGCGGGATTTCAGGCAAGATGATCATACCCTCGAAATCACTTCTATCTTTGCTTTGCTAGATGCTCGCTCTTTTGCTATGCCTATGCTACGATGCCTACCACTTGCTTATCATGCCTCCCAAATTTCCATGTCAAACCTCTAACCCACCATGTCCTAGCAAACCGTTGATTGGATATGTTACCGCTTTGCTCAGCCCCTCTTATAGCGTTGTTAGTTGCAGGTGAAGATTGAAGTTTGTTCCTTGTTGGAACATGGAGATGTCGTTCCTTGTTGGAACATGTTTACTTGTTGGGATATCACAATATCTCTTATTTAATTAATGCATCTATATACTTGGTAAAGGGTGGAAGGCTCGGCCTTTTGCCTAGTGTTTTGTTCCACTCTTGCCGCCCTAGTTTCCATCATATCGGTGTTATGTTCCCGGATTTTGCGTTCCCTACGTGGTTGGGTAATAATGGGAACCCCTTGACAGTTCGCCTTGAATAAAACTCCTCCAGTAATGCCCAACATTGGTTTTACCATTCGCCACCTAGCCTTTTCTTTCCCTTGGGTCGGCCAGCCCAAGGGTCATCTTTATTTTAAACCCCCCGGGCCAGTGCTCCTCTGAGTGTTGGTCCAATCTAGAGTCCTGTGCAGCGCCCCCTCGGGGAAACTCGAGGTTTGGTTTTTAGTTGTATGGAGAGCTCATCTGAGTGTGCGCTGAGAACGAGATATGTGCAGCTCCTATCGGGATTTGTCAGCGCATTCGGGCGGTGTTGCTGGATTGGTTATAACTTGTCGAAGTGTCTTGTAGAACCGGGATACCGAGTCTGATCGGAATGTCTCGGGAGAAGGTCTATTCCTTCATTGACCGTGAGAGCTTGTCATGGGCTAAGCTGGGACTCCCCTGCAGGGATTGAACTTTTGAAAGCCGTGCCCGCGGTTATGGGCAGATGGGAATTTGTTAATGTCCGGTTGCAGATAACTTGAAACTTAATTTAATTAAAATGAATCAACTGTGTGAGTTACCATGATGGTCTCTTCTTGGCGGAGTCCGGGAAGCGAACATGGCGTTGGAGTAATGCTTGCCGCAGGTTGTTCTCTAGTTATTCGTTCACGCTTTGCTATCTCTACTCGCTCTCTTTTGCGAATAGGTTAGCCACCATACATTCTAGTCGCTTGCCGCAGCTCCACATATTTTACCTTGCGTTTCCTATAAGGAGAAATAGTCTTGATTGCGAGGGTGCGAGATTGCTGAGTCCCTGTGGCTCACAGTGTACTTCCAAACCAGGTGCAGGGCCAGACGACTCCATTCCAGATGACGCGTTAGAGCTCAAGTGGTAGTTCGACGAGGACTCACGCCGTTACTATGTATCTTTCCCTGATGATCAATAGTGGTGCCTAGTTGGGGTGATCGGGACCGTGTCGCATGTTGGGTTGGTCTTTTATTTTGGCACCGTAGTCGGGCCATGAGTGATTGGTTGATGTAATGCTATTTATGTACTTTGATTGACGTGGCGAGTGTAAGCCAACTATGTTACTTTTCCCCTTATTATGTATTACATGGGATGTTGTGAAGATTGCCTAACTTGCGACATTGCTTTCAATGCAGTTATGCCTCTAAGTCGTGCCTCGACACGTAGGAGATATAGCCGCATCGAGGGCGTTTCAAGTTATGCGAATATATAGGTATGATCATGTATATAGGCATCACGTCCATGACAAGTAGACTGACTCCTGCCTACATCTACTACTATTACTCCACACATCGACTGCTATCCAACATGCATCTAGAGTATTAAGTTCATAAGAACGGAGTAACACTTTAAGCAAGATGACATGATGTAGAGGGATAAATTCATGCAATATGATATAAAACCCATCTTTTTTATCCTCGATGGCAACAATACAATACATGTCGTTTCCCCTACTGTCACTGGGATCGAGCACCCAAGATTGGACCCAAAGCTAAGCACTTCTCCCATTGCAAGAAAGATCAATGTAGTAGGCCAAACCAAACTGATAATTTGAAGAGACTTGCAAAGATAACCAATCATACATAAAATAATTCAGAGAAGATTCAAATATTGTTCATAGATAATCTTGATCATAAACCCACAATTCATCGGATCTCGACAAACACACCGCAAAAGAAGATTACATCGAATACATCTCCAAGAGAATCGAGGAGAACTTTGTATTGAGATCCAAAGAGAGAGAAGAAGCCATCTGGCTAATAACTATGGACCCGAAGGTCTGAGGTAAACTACTCACAGATCATCGGAGAGGCTATGGTGTTGATGTAGAAGCCCTCCATGATCAATACCCCCTCCGATGGAGCGCCGGAAAAGGCACAAAGATGGGATCTCACGGGTACAGAAGGTTGCGGTGGTGGAATTAGTTTTTCGTGGTGCTCTCCAATGTCTTCAGGGTACGTAGGTATATATATAGGAGGAAGAAGTAGGTCGGTGGAGCCACGAGGGGCCCACGAGGGTGGAGGGCGCGTCCAGGGGGTAGGCGCGCCCCCTGCCTTGTGGCCTCCTCGTTGATTTCTTGACGTCCACTCCAAGTCCTCTAGATCACGTTTGTTCCAAAAATCACGCCCCCGGAGGTTTCATTCCATTTGGTCTCCGTTTGATATTCTTTTTCTATGGAACACTGAAATAGAAAAAAACAACAATTTGAGCTAGGCCTTCGGTTAATAGGTTAGTCCCAAAAATAATATAAAAGTGTATGAATAAGCCCATTAAACATCCAAAACAGAATATATAATAGCATGGAACAATCAAAATTTATAGATACGTTGGAGACGTATCAAGCATCCCCAAGCTTAATTCCTCCTCGTCCTCGAGTAGGTAAATGATAAAAACATAATTTTTGATGTGGAATGCTTCTTAACATATTTCTCAATGTAATTTTCTTTATTGTGGCATGAATGTTCAGATCCGAAAGATTCACGATAAAAGTTTAATATTGACATAAAAACAATAATACTTCAAGCATACTAACTAAGAAACCATGTCTTCTCAAAATAGCATGGCTAAAGAAAGTTATCCCTACAAAATCATATAGATGGCTATGCTCTATCTTCATCACACAAAATATTAAATCATGCACAACCCTGATGACAAACCAAGCAATTGTTTCATACTTATGATGATCTCAAACTTTTTCAACTTGCACGCAATACATGAGCGTGAGCCATGGACATAGCACTATAGGTGGAATAGAATGGTGGTTGTGGAGAAGACAAAAAGGAGAAGATAGTCTCACATCAACTAGGCGTATCAATGGGCTATGGAATGCCCATCAATAGATATCAATGTGAGTGAGTAGGGATTGCCATGCAACGGATGCACTAGAGCTATAAGTGTATGAAAGCTCAAAAAAAGAAACTAAGTGGGTGTGCATCCAACTTGCTTGCTCACGAAGACCTAGGGCAATTTGAGGAATCCCATCATTGGAATATACAAGCCAAGTTCTATAATGTAAAATTCCCACTAGTTTATGAAAGTGACAGCGTAGGAGACTCTCTATCATGAAGATCATGGTGCTACTTTGAAGCACAAGTGTGGAAAAAGGATAGTAAAATTGTCCCTTCTCTCTTTTTCTCTCGTTTTTTTATTTGGACTTTCTTTCCTTTTTTTTCTTTTGGCCTCTTTTTTTCGTCCGGAGTCTCATCCCGACTTGTGGGGGAATCATAGTCTCCATCATCCTTTCCTCACTGGGACAATGCTCTAATAATGATGGTCATCACACTTCTTTTTACTTACAACTAAAGAATTACAACTCAATACTTAGAACAAAATATGACTATGTGAATGCCTCCGGCGGTGTACCGGGATATGCAATGAATCAAGAGTGACATGTATGAAAAAAAATTATGAACGGTGGCTGTGCCACAAATACGATGTCAACTACATGATCATGCATGGAAATATGACAATGATGAAGCGTGTCATAACAAACAGAATGGTCGAAAGTTCCATGGCAATATATCTCGGAATGGCTATGGAAATGCCATAATAGGTAGGTATGGTGGCTGTTTTGAAAAAGGTATATGGTGGGTGTATGATACCGACGAAAAGTGCGCGGTAATAGAGAGGCTAGCAAATTTGGAAGGGTGAGAGTGCGTATAATCCATGGACTCAACATTAGTCATAAAGAACTCACATACTTATTGCAAAAATTTATTAGTTATAGGAACAAAGTACTATGCGCATGCTCCTAGGGGGATAGATTGGTAGGAAAAGACCATCGCTCGTCCCCGACCGCCACTCATAAGGAAGACAATCAATAAATAAATCATGCTCCGACTTGTTCACATAACGGTTCACCATACGTGCATGCTACGGGAATCACAAACTTCAACACAAGTATTTCTCAAATTCACAACTACTCAACTAGCATGACTCTAATATCACCATCTCCATATCTCAAAACAATTATCAAGTATCAAACTTCTCATAGTATTTAATGCACTTATATGAAAGTTTCTATTATGACTAAAAGCAAATTACCATGCTGTTCTAAAGGACTCTCGAAATAATATAAGTGAATCATGAGAGATCAATTATTTCTATAAAATAAAACCACCACCTGCTCTAAAAGATATAAGTGAAGCACTAGAGCAAAAACTATATAGCTCAAAAGATATAAGTGAAGCACATAGAGTATTCTAATAAATTCCGATTCATGTGTGTCTCTCTCAGAAGGCGTGTACAGCAAGGATTATTGTGGTAAACTAAAAAACAAAGACTCAAATCATACAAGACGCTCCAAGAAAAACACATATCATGTGGTGAATAAAAATATAGCTCCAAGTAAAGTTACCGATGAAGGAAGACAAAAGAGGGCATGTCTTTCAGGGCATCCCCAAGCTTAGGATTTTTGGTGTCCTTGGATTTTACCTTGGGGTGACCTGGGCATCCCCAAGCTTAGGCTCTTGCAACTCCTTGTTCCATAGTCCATCAAATCTTTACCCAAAACTTGAAAACTTCACAACACAAAACTTAACAGAAAATCTCATGAGCTCCGTTAGCGAACGAAAACAAAACACCACTTCAAGGTACTGTAGTGAACTCATTCTTTATTTATATTGGTGTTAAACCTACTTTATTCCAACTTTTCTATGGTTTATAACTCCATTACTAGCCATAGATTCGTCAAAATAAGCAAACAACACACGAAGAACAGAATCTGTCAAAAACAGAACAGTCTGTAGTAATATGTATCAAACGCAAACTTCTGGAACCCCAAAAATTCTAAAATAAATTTCTGGACGTGAGGAATTTATCTATTAATCATATGAAAAAATAGTTAACTCAATAGCAGTCTCCAGTAAAAAGTTGTAGCTAATCTCATGAGCACTAAAGTTTCTGTTTTTTACAGCAAGATCAAAAAGACTTTCCCCAAATCTTCCCAACGGTTCTACTTGGCACAAACACTAATTAAACACAAAAAACAAAACCAAAACAGAGGCTAGATAAATTATTTATTAAATAACAGCAAGTAAATATATTGGGTTGTGTCCCAACAAGCGCTTTTTTAAAGCCTTATAGCTAGGCAAAAGATTTCAATGATGCTCACATGAAAGACAATAATTGAAGCACAAAGAGAGCATCATAAAACACGTGACAAACACATCTAAGTATAACATACTTCCTATGCATAGGCATATTAAAGGCAAACAAATTATCAAGGCAAGCAAAAACTAGCATATGCAAGGAAGAGAAAAGAAACAATAGCAATCTCAACATAACGAGAGGTAATTTAGTAACATGAAAATTTCTACAACCATATTTTCCTCTCTCATAATAATTACATGTAGGATCATAAGAAAATTCAACAATATAGCTATCACAAAACATATTCTTAATATGATCCACCTGTATGCAAAGTTGACACTCTTCCAAAATAGTGGGATTAACATTAACTAAAGTCATGACCTCTCCAAACCCACTTTAATCAAAAACATAAGATTGAACATTCTCCATATATGTGGGATCTAAAGTTGACACTCTTCCAAACCCACTTTCAATATTATTGTAAACATTATAATCACTCTCATATTCATCACGGGGTTTAAATAAATTTTCAAGATAATAAGAAAATTCACCCAAATCATGATCATTGCAACAAGTAGTAGATATAGCAAAACTAGCATCCCCAAGCTTAGGGTTTTTTCATATTATAAGCACAATTGACATTAATAGAATTTATAATATCATCATTGCAATCATGCTTTCTATTCAAAGATCCATCGTGAATCACTCCATAAAGTACTTCATCACAATTTTCAGATTCACGAATTTCAAGCAAAACTTCATGAAGATATCTAGTGCACAAAACTCACTAGCAATTGGTTCATCATAATTGGATCTCTTAAAAAGATTAGAAAGCGGATGAGGATACATAGATCTTGGGTTCTCTGTTTAGCAATAAACAAACAACTATTCCAACCAAACGAGCAGACGAGCCAAGTAAGACATCAAAGCAAATGGAAAGACAAACAGAAGAAGAGTGAATAAAACGGTAAGGGTGAAGTGGGGGAGATGAAAACTAGAGGAAAATGGCAAATAATGAAATGTGAGGGATAAGAGTTTGTGATGGGTACTTGGTATGTCTTGACTTGTTCGTAGATCTCCCCGGCAACGGCACCACAAATCCTTCTTTCTACCTCTTGAGCATGTGTTGGTTTTCCCTTGAAGAGGAAAGGGTGATGCAGCAAAGTAGCGTAAGTATTTCCCTCAGTTTTTGAGAACCAAGGTATCAATCCAGTAGGAGACCACGCGCGAGTCACCTCGTACCTACACAAACAAGTAAGAACCTCGCAACCAATGCGATAAAGGGGTTGTCAATCCCTTCACGGTCACATGCAAGAGTGAGATCTGATAGAGATAATAATAATAGGATAAATATTTTTTGGTATTTTTATTATATAAATAGAAAGTAAAGATTGCAAAATAAAATAGATTGGAAACTTGTATGATGGAAAATAGACTCGGGGCCATAGGTTTCACTAGTGGATTCTCTCAAGATAGCATAAGTATTACGGTGGGTGAACAAATTACCGTCGAGCAATTGATAGAATTGAGAATAGGTATGATCATGTATATAGGCATCAAGTCTGTGACAAGTAGACCGACTCCTGCGTGCATCTACTACTATTACTCCACACATCGACCGCTATCCAGCATGCATCTAGAGTATTAAGTTCATAAGAACGGAGTAACGCTTTAAGAAAGATGACATGATGTAGAGGGATAAACTCATGCAATATGATATGAACCCCATCTTTTTATCCTCGATGGCAACAAGACAATACGTGTCATTTCCCCTATTGTCACTGGGATAGAGCACCACAAGATTGAACCCAAAGCTAAGCACTTCTCCCATTGCAAGAAAGATCAATCTAGTAGGCCAAACCAAACGGATAATTCGAAGAGACTTGCAAAGATGACCAATCATACATAAAATAATTCAGAGAATATTCAAATATTGTTCATAGATAATCTTGATCATAAACCCACAATTCATCGGATCTCGACAAACACACTGCAAAAGAAGATTACATCGAATAGATCTCCAAGAGAAGCGAGGAGAACGTTGTATTGAGAACCAAAGAGAGAGAGAAGAAGCCATCTAGCTAATAAATATGGACCCGAAGGTCTGAGGTAAACTAGTCACACATCATCGGAGAGGCAATGGTGTTGATGTAGAAGCCCTCTGTGATCAATGCCCCCTCCGGCGGAGTGCCGGAAAAGGGCCCAAGATGGGATCTCACGGGTATAGAAGGTTGTGGCGGTGGAATTAGGTTTTTGTGGTGCTCTCCGATGTTTTCAGGGTACGTAGGTATATATAGGAGGAAGAAGTAGGTCGGTCGAGCCACGAGGGGCCCACGAGGGTGGAGGGCACGCCTAGGGGGGTAGGCGCTCCCCCTGGCTCGTGGCCTCGTTGTTGATTGCTTGACGTCCAATCCAAGTCCTCTGGATCATGTTTGTTCCAAAAATCATGCTCCCGAAGGTTTCATTCCGTTTGGACTCTGTTTGATATTCTTTTTCTGTGAAATACTGAAATAGGCAAAAAACAGCAATTTGGGCCAGGCCTCCGATTAATAGGTTAGTCCCAAAACTAATACAAAAGTGTATAAATAAGCCAATTAAACATCCAAAACAGAATATATAATAGCATGGAAAAATCAAAAATTATAGATACGCTGGAGACGTATCAACGCGGAGCGCGTGGCCCGACAGGCTATGGCATACGTCATAAAGGATGGTGAGTTATACAGAAAGCGGCCAAATGATGTTTCCTTGTGATGCATCTCTAGGGAGCAGGGAAACAAGCTGCTAGGTGACATACATGGCGGAGACTGCGGGCACCACTCATCATCACGCACCATGGTCTGCAAGGTGTTCCGCGGTGGGTTCTACTGGCCCACGAAACTAAACGACGCGACCGAGTTGGTGAGGTCCTGCGAGGCCTGCCAATTCCATGCCAAGGAAATCCACCAGCCTGCCCAGGGCCTCTAGACTATCCCACTTTCGTGGCCTTTCACGGTCTGGGGGCTGTATATCCTGGGGCCATTCCCGTGAGCGCCTGGGGGCTACCGCTACCTCTATGTCGCCATCGACAAGTTCACCAAATGGGCAGAAGTGGAAGTTGTCCGCACCATCCCAGCCGGGTCAGCAGTTAAGTTCGTCAAGGGCCTCGTGAGCCGGTTCGGGGTCCCTAACCGCATCATCACCGACAACGACTCATAGTTCACTAGCAATCTCCTCAAGACCTATTGTGCTAACCTTGGAATGCAGATTTGCTACGCTTCGGTGGCACACTCCGAGAGCAATGGCCAAGCTGAGCGTGCCAATGCCGAGGTCTTGAGAGGCCTCAAGACTCGGACCTTCAACAAGGAGCTCGAAGCCTGCGGTAGGGGCTGGCACGACGAGCTCTAGTCTGTGTTGTGGTCCATCCGCACCACCGCCACCAAGCCAATAGGCGAGACCCCGTTCTTCCTAGTTTACGGAGCAGAAGCGATTCTCCCTCATGAGGTCAAGCATCGCTTCACGCGGGTCCTGGCGTTTGATGAGACACAGCAGGACACCATGCAGGCGATGGACCTTGTGCAGGGGGAGGAACGCCACCGTGAAGCCTCACTCTGAGCAGCAAGATACCAGCAGGCGCTGCGACGGTACCACTGTCGCAGCGTCCGCTCCAGGACGCTCGAGGTGGGCAATCCCGTCCTGGGGGGGTGCTCTCCAGGGAAAGGTTGCATAAGCTCTCACCCATGTGGGAGGACCTGTTTAGGATTGCCCGTGTCACCAGGCCTGCCGCCGCGCGCCTGGAGACACAGGACGGGATCCCCATCCTGAACGCCTGGAACATCCAGCACCACCAGAAGTTCTACCCATGAAGTAAGGCCCACTGCCTGTGAAGGTCTCTGCTCGTGACACTCTCATGTAATAATTAGTGGGGCTATACATGCCCCGGAGTCTCCGGAGTGCTGCCCTCGGGCCTCAGGGGCTCCCTCCCATGTCCTAGTGGTAGCACTTAGCTCCGCGCTGTTGAGAAGACTAGACTAGATGCCGGACGTGGCTATTCATTTGCTTTCTGTAGTTGGCTTTCCCCATTTCCTTTAATGAAATTTGGATTTCTGGCGTTCCCCGATGGTTTGGTTGAACCCCCTCTTATTTTTGATTCTTCCGTCGATTCTTTGTTTTTCGCTAGGCAGGGCGGCAGTTGCCCGATGCTCTACCTCGCACGCCCCGTGAGGGGGCCTGGACAAGTAGTGTGCGCGTGTGCACTCCCCTGGTCTCCGTGATGCGTTCTCATCTGAGCTTGTGATAGGTGCACCCCCTTTAGTCCATGCCTCACGGGTATCGCGATGCGGTGCGTTTGGCCATAACCAGCCCATACCGAAGGCCTCGCGCAAGATGGGTTAAGGATTTCTTAACAAATTTTTGCAGCTTCGCGATGTCACCCGAATCAACAGTCGGGAAGCCCCACTAGGTGCCCATAGACATGCGCCCTCATGAGGTCAAAGCTACCCCAGATGCATCGACCTAAGTTACCCCTCTACACCCGTATAAGGCATAGATCTCACAACACAACCCGGAAGCAATAAACACACCACAAAAGTAGCGTAAGCACCATGGTTCATTACACGCCCCCGCAGGGCTCCATACTCGTTTCTCACAACGCAGGAGGAAATGGAGGGAGAGGACAAGCAAAACTGGCTCCTGCGACGCGGCTGCTCATGAGGATCGGCCCCTGAATTCAGACGGAGCCCTCCTCGCGCTTCACCGGGGCGTGACGACGGGACGACCCGCCACCGTCCTCGAAGCGTGCCTGACGGCGTGGCGGCTGGTCGTAGCCGCCGCTACTAGAGCTCTCGCCAGAGGAGGAGCTGTCATAGCTGGGTTAACCGCGGCCGCCACCGAGGGCGAGTTCAGCCTCGTGCTCGTCACGACCATCGCCAAGACTGAGCGCCTCGCCATCATCGTCGTCCTTAGGGCAGCATCTAGCGCGGCGACCGTCTTCCCTGAACACCCTCACGAAGAGGGTCGCTGCCCCGTCAAACTTGAAGTGGAGGGTGCACCACCTGCCCAGGCCACGCGCTTGGGTGAAAGTCTGCCAGCGGCAGGCCAAGGCTACATCGCCCGCGGCAGAGATCTCCACCGCGACCCACGAAACCGTGCTGCAGCAGCCGTCCGCCTACAGCTAGAGGCCACTGGGACCTGGGAGCACGGAAGTTGAAGCCAAGTGCCGGTCGGGTTCTTAGACCACACGACAAACTCCGGTAGCACCTCCACCGAGTGGAAGCGCGGCCGGGGAGGCCGGGCAACCATGGCGCGCCTCCCCTCATTGACGGGGCTGCTTCGACCTAAGAGGCTCCCACCGCGTGAAGAAGCTCCGTCGCGGCCGCCAAGGACAGTGCCGGACCCCGAGGGAGTTTTCCCACGCCCACGAGGGACCACAGCAGGGTTTGCGGTAAGCTTGCATGGGCAATCGTGCCCCCTCTTAGGTGGTGGCGAGTCGGGCCCCTCCTGGCAAGCTTTCCCCTTCTCGGCAACTGATAACCTCTTCACTGGCGCCATTGGGTGTCGTGGCAGGGAAGAAGAAGAAGCAGGAGGAGCGGAGGAAGAGACGGCTGACGGGGGCTCCGCCCCCCTCCCCATTTATAGACAGGAGGAGGCCAACCGCCGGCCTCCACGATCATAGTTAATGATGGATTTTCTGCATGCACCAGGGACTCGTCAAGTCGGGCAGTTGCCAAGGCAGCATGGGGAAGCAGAGACGCCCATGTCCTGTTAATCGCCACATGTCAATCAAGCCCGCGGGCTGTTAGGGCCCCCGACGCTCCGCACTTGCCCCTTGGCTTCGCCTGGAAGCCAAGCCCGAGCGCACCTTGGGCCCGGGGGATACTGTCGGTGTTCTGGGAACAGGGGTTCCCAGACTTGCCTGCCTGCGGCCCGGGGTGTGGCTCATCCAGCGGCCTGGTACGGCCCATCATCATCAGCAAACACTCAAGACTCTCGCGAGGGGACAAGCCTCGCGAGGCGGACGACACAAGACCTCATTAGGGGCAGCCTCCTTAAGCTGGCTCCCGAGGAGTGGAGATATCTATGCAAGGGGCACCTCGCGAGGAGCACGTGATGTGAGCCATGACGACCAATGCCAGGCGGGCGCCAGCGGGCGCAGAGTACTTGTTGCCTCTTTGGTGTTAAAGGGGCAAGCGCAGGAGAGGAGTCCCGAGGCATCAGGCAAAGGTTACCATATCATTGCAATGAGACCAAGACCAGCAGGATGGCAGGACGGAGGTTGTCGGCGTTCTGGGAACAGGGGTCCCCACACTTGCCTGCCTGCGGCCTGCGGCGTGGCTCAAAAGGGGGCCCAGCGCGGCCCATCTTCACCAACACAAACCCAAGACCCTCGCGAGGGGCCAAGCCTCGCGGGGCGGACGACGCGGAAGCTTCCTCAGGCACGGCCTCGTCAGGCTGGCTCACGAGGAGGCGAAGAGATCAAGGCGGGGTACCTCACGAGGTGCCCGTGACGCAAGCCATGACGACCGAGGCCGCCAGGCGGGTGCCAGCCCGCGCAGTGTCCTCCTTTCCTCTTTGGTGCAAAGGGGGCAAGCGCAGCCGCGGAGTACCAAGGCATCAGGAAAAGGTTGCCATTTCGGTGCAACGAGACCAAGACCAGGAGGACTACGAGACGAAGGTCACCGTGGAGCCCAAGACGGCGTCATCACCAGAGCTTTGCGCAGGCGAAGACTACTTTTGTCAGGATAGCTAGTACTAGCTGTCCCCCTTCAAATTAGCCCGCCATTGTTAGCTCCCTTCCCGCTCGATATTTGGGAAGAGGACCAGGGCCCCTATAAATAGGACCGGCCACCCGCTAGACAGGAGAGAGAGGACCGAGGGCAAAAAGAAAGAAAGAGAGAGAGAGAGAGAGAGAGAGAGAAGGGCTACTGAGCTCCTCCCAGCAGTTCATCGCCCCAGCCAAGAACAGACCCTCGCGAGGCTGTTCTTCCTTGTATTGTTCATCACCATTAGCCCAAGAGGCAATCCACCACACCACACACTGGAGTAGGGTATTACACCACAACGGTGGCCTGAACCAGTATAAACCCTATGTCTCTTGAGTTGTTCTTTCCTTAGTTTAGATCCTAGCAAGGCGGAGGGGTGCAGGTAGGTAGGAGACGAAAGCTCCGCGCGCACCCCAGTGTTCGAACCTCAAGGGTCTGCCGGAACCCGAAATCCGACATTTGGCGCGCCAGGTAGGGGTGCGCCGGGATTCGTCTTCCACCACCCCGTTCTCCTCCGGCCATCACGCCCATGTCTGACGCTTGTCGGGCCCGCGCCGAGCGTTGGGCCGCGCTCGCTTCCCGCATCGCCCAGACGGCCCCTGTCGGCGGGCGCCCTCGCCGTTCCCCGTCACCTGCCGTCAACGCCGCCACCGGCACGGCGGGGGACGAGCGGCAAGCATCATCCTAGCATCCGTCCGTGCGGCAAGACGGCCGCACCGCAACTCCCTCGCTCACCCCAGCTGGTTCTTCGTCCCGCGGGCTCCGCGCGCCCATGGAGGCTCGAGCTGCACTCATCGCGGAGAACAAGCTCCTGCGCTACCGCCCCGTCGACGACCTCTATGAAGAATGGCTCGACCGCGTCGCCGAGCTCGTTCGCGCCGCAGGGGGCTCTCCTGCGCCGTCCGTTCCACTGCACCGCACCCCGCCCCGCGCGGGCAATGAAGCTCCGGCGGGGCCCCGACCGCCTCCTCCTCATGAAGGCGTCATGGATCCAAGGCGCGTGGCCCCTGGGCGGAACCCTCTCCGGCAGGCGCCAGCACAGCAAGAGCAGAGCTGTCAAGAAGTCCCTCGCCCGCAAGAAGCTGCCCGGGCGCTCCCTGCTCCAGCACGTCGCGACCATGCTCCTGCTCCCGCGCGTCAAGACCCCGCGCTGCACCCAGCTGCAGCGCGTGGGGGCATGCAAGACCAAGCTCCCCATCATCCAAGGCCTCCCGTGGCCACAGCAGGCTGTCGCGCCTTCACCGCCGAGCTACGCAGCGTCGCGTGGCCCGGCAAGTTCAAGCCAGACTTGCCTCCTCGCTACGACGGCACGGCTGACCCTGCGGAGTTCCTCCAGCTCTACGAGCTGGGCATCGAAGCTGCCAACGTAGACGAGAAGGTCATGGCAAATTGGTTCCCCATGGCACTCAAGGACGGGGCCCGCACCTGGCTCCAGGCACAATCTCCTCCTGGGATGAGATGCGCACCCGCTTCATCGCCAACTTCCAAGGCACTCGCGACCGGCCACCCGCTGTAAGCGACATGCGCCGCATCAAGCAACAGCCTGGGGAGACCCTGCAGAAGTACATCCAACGCTTCAACAACGCGTGCCTCAAGATTCCCAAGGTGACCGAGGAGGCCATCATCTCGGCCTTCTCGGACGGCGTGCGCGACGTCAAGATGAAGGAGGAGCTGGCGATGCATGAAGACCTGTGCACCTCCTTGGAGTTGTTCAACCTGGCAACCAAGTGCGCCAGGGCCGAGGAAGGGCGTCTCTCCCTCCTCGAGCTGCCTGCCGTAGACCCAGAAGAGAAGAATCCCAAGACCAAGGATGTGAAGCGCAAGGGGGCTACCGTGCTCGCGGCAGAACCAGACACCAAGCGAGGCAGAGATCAGCCCGAACCTTCCAAGGGCGGCCGGTACTGTGTGTACCACGACCTCCACACCCACAACACCAACGAATGTCAAGAGCTCCGAGCCATGCGAGAAGGAAGGATCGGCCGTTGCCCTGACAGAAGTGACCGGGGCTACGGCCGAGGAGGAGGAAGGAACACAGGACGCTGGGAAGACCGTGGCCCACACCAAGGGTGGCGCGACCAACCTCGCGAGGATCGCTGGCAAGACCCGCCTCGCGAGGGAGGCTGGAGGGATCAGCCTCGCGAGGGGGACTGGAGGGATCAGCCTCGCGAGGATCACCCGCAAGGCAATGTAGGCCTCCCACCGCTGCCGCCGCAGCCAAGAAGAAACGAAGACCGCCACCAGGACGAGGGGGTTGGGGGCTTCCAGGAGCCGCACGCGATCGCCTGCATCTTGGGCGGGGCACAAGCCCGAGCCTCTCAGCGCATCTTCAAGCAATTCGCCCGCGAAGTGAACGCAGTCCTCCCCAAGATCAAAGCCATGCGCCCTCTCAGGTGGTCGGCGTGCGCCATCATGTTCAGCTCGGCAGATCAGCTTAAGTGTGCGGCTACGGCCGGAGTCCTCCCGATGCTTTGTTCCCCAATCATCAGCAACGTGGTGGTCACCAAGACCCTCATCGATGGTGGGGCAGGGCTCAACGTCCTGTCTGTGGAAACATTCAGCAACCTCCAAGTGCCCTACAGCCAGCTTCAGCCAACCAAGCCTTTCTCCGGTATCACCGACGGCTCCACGGTCCCGATTGGGCAGGTCCGCCTCCCTGTCACCTTCGGGGCACGCAACAACTACTGCACTGAGCTCATCGACTTCGACGTCGCTCACATTCGCCTGCCGTACAACGCCATCCTTGGGTACCCAGCGCTGGCCAAGTTCATGGCCGTAACTCACCACGGCTACAACGTCCTCAAGATGCCAGGAAGTGGCGGAGTCATCACGGTGCCCTGTGAAGAGAAGGATGTGGTGTGTTCCCTGGAATGAGCCTTTCAGGCCGCGTCACTGGAAGACCCGGATCTTGGAAGCAGGAGGCCTCCCGAGACCGCCCCTAAGAAGAAGAAGACATTGTCCGGCCCGACCACTCAGGAGGCAGGCTCCTCTGGGCCCGCACCTGCCCAGGGGGAATCTCCTTCCATCGCATAGGAAAGCGCGCCCAGCGCCCTCCTCAGGCAGGGCTCAGGGGCTCTCCCCTGGAGGGCCACCGACCTAGCTAGGGTCACGAGGGAGGCGCTTGGGCACCACATGGAGGCGTGTTTCGAAGCATGTTTCCCTCAAGAAGGAGCAAGGCAAGGAGATCCAGACCCTCAGGAGTTCATCAGCAAGGTCATTCAGGAGCTACAGGAGTCAAGAATCATGAAAGGTGGCCGCCGCCTACCAGCAGTGGCTCCCCATCCAGGCGAGGATGGTGGGCTGCATGTCTGCATCGACATACCACGGCTCAACCGAGTCGCCTCTCTGGAGCGCCTCTGGCCCTCGCGAGTGGGGCACTGTGGAGGCCCACCCCACAGCTACGTTTGCATGCCTTACGGCCTGCCGAGCGCGGCTGACGCGTACCAGCGCCTCATGAGGGGCATCACGGAGGCACAAGAGGCCAGGCATTCCGCTGCCCTAGCAGGGATGGAGATGGCCCGCGAGGAGCTACCAGCGCCTCCGGAGCCTCCCGAGGCCCCTGGGCCTGGGGGCTCGTGAGGATCGGCTCTCGCAGCCCACCGAGCCTGCTACATCAACGCTCCTTCGTCCTCAACATCATCGGGTAACACCTTTCTAGTTTTACTTCCAGCTGGGAGCACCCTCAGGGCTGCATTATTCCCAGGCCGCGTGGGTCCGTCCCTGTGGCGTGTATCCCTTTTTTTATTCCATGTTGTTAGCTTACCTTGTTGGGGGCGCCCCTCAGGCTGCATGATCCCCAAGCTGCTCGGGCCAGGCCCAGTGGCATGTATCCCATTTGCGTTTATTTCCGATTATGCGTTAGACCCACCATGCTTGATTATTTGATGCCGGTCCAGGGAACCTCTTCTTCTGCATGCCGACCACTTGCACGTTAAAGGGGGGGTACCTGAGCATCGCGACTCAGGGCTCTTACTGGCTCTCCAGCCCTCACCCTCTGGCCTTGTCCATGGCATCACGACCTGGCATACCAGCGACGGCTGAGACCAGCTCGAGGGCCGGGACCCGAGGACGTAGAGTGCCGACACCTAACCAAATTTGCAGGAACGCATCACAAGATAAGGCCCAGTGCCAGGCGCAACCCGCCTAGAGGTAGGGCCCCGTGAGTCCCGCGCTGGCTCACGGGTACCCAGATACACCTCGCCAGGCCCTACCGTGCCAGCCACGTGTCAGGGCGGGGCTGTACACGCCTCGGGGGCTCCTCCCGGAGGGGGGGGCCCTCCCACGTACCAGTGGAAGCACCATGCTCCGCGCTGGCTGACGACACTGCCGAGGAGCGGCTATGCCCGTACACATACGGTAGCACTATGCTCCGCGCTGGTGATAAACAACTGAGGGTGGCCCCCGGGCCGCATCAACCTCAGGGAGCCTAGAGCTCAGTGTCTAGCCTCATTGTAACGCCTCCCCTCGGGAGTGCCGCACGAGGGGGCTGGGCACGGGGGCTGCGCCTGGGTCACACCCAGACGCACGCCGCCCAGCCAGGTCCCCCCGGGCCTGGTTCGTCGCGCGTCTCTCCCCGAGCGGAGCCAAGGTACGAAGGCCGTTTGAGCGTCAAGGGGGACTCCTGAGCATCGCGACTCAGGAGCCTAACTGGTCACGTAGCCCCTCACTCCGTGGCCCCGTCCTGGTTTCCGGTCGGGACCAGTGCTGGGTGAGGCACGCGCGCGGCCGGGCTCTGCAGACGTAGAATGGTAGATCCACCCACATCACACCTCCCTACTTGCTGTTCATGCGCCAAGGGGGACTCCTGAGCATCGCGACTTAGGAGCCTAACTTGTCACGTAGCCCCTCACTCCTTTGGTCCCGTCCTGGTTTCCGTTCGGGGCTAATGCTGGGTGAGGTATGCGCGGGGCCGGGCTCTGCCGGCGTAGAACATAAGCAAGTAGGAAGGAAAAGCGTAAATTCAAGGAATTCAAAAGCAAATATTACAGTCCACACTGTTATCTCGATACCAAACGCAAGTTTAAACGCCTCCTCGAGGCACGATACATGTGCAGGAATTAAAAGCAGGACAGGAGCCACAGCGGAGCCACTTGTCGGCGGTGGAGCAGCGCGGAGTGGCTTCGCCTCATGGAGCAGCGGGGTCGGCAGCGCCTTGCCTCGGCTTGGTGCTGAAGGCCTGGAACTTCCCCAGCAGAACCTCCGCGCGACCCTTCACGACCTCGGCCGCTTACTGGCTCCAGCAGGCCGTCGAGGTCGGCGTCGGGATCGCGAAGGTAGATGTGGGTGAGCACCCGCGTCAGTGCTGCAGAAGACAGGACATGCGCCTCGGCCTCCACCGTGGGGCCAAGGCCAAGGGCGACACCTTCAAGAGTGCGAACCAGGAAGGGAAGCAGCGTGGCGGGGCCGTCCTCGGCGCCAGCCAGCGGGCTCTCCAGGCCGCTGTCGTAAAGCGTCCTCAGTGAGGAGTGAGCCTTCGCCTCCATCTCCATGAAGGCCACACGGTCCTTGGCAAGAACCAGGGCCTTGTCTTCCAGCTCGGCCTTCCTCGCCCTCAACTCCTGCTCCAGCGCGCCTAGGCGGTCGCGGCGCTTCCTGAGCTTGACCTCCCTCTCCGTGACGGCCGCCTCGCGAGCCTTCACACCTTCTTCCTGCTCTAGGCGAAGGCGGACCTCTTTCGCGAGCTGGTCCCGCAGGCCGCATATCGTCCTCCAGCGCCTTGCAGCGACCGCGGACGACGACCACCTCCCCCAGGGCTGCGTCACGAGCAGCCTTCACCTCAAGGACGGCCTGCTTCTCCTTGTCGCATGCCGTCAAGGCCTGGACCAGCGCCGCCCGAATCGAAGCATCGGAGCGAACCCATCCTGAAGCCAGCTCCAAGCGCCCGGCCACCAAGCAGGGGTCGGCGCCAAGAAGATCCTGCCGCAGTCGGTCCAGCTCAGCAATAGCACGTTCCAGAACGGCAGAAGGAGTCGAAGAGACAGCAGCCGGTGGAGTAGGAGGAGAAGGCGGCAGCGCGGCTGCAGCATCCTGAGGTGGAGTCTGCCGTGCCCCGACAGCTGTGGTGGCGGCAGCAGGCGAGAGCACCTCGGGAGCCACTAGGGCCGTGGGGGCTGAGCTCGCCCTAGCCGGCTCAGCCAGGCCTCGCGAGGAAGACCGGGCAGGAGAAGCCCGTGCGTCGCGCTCACCCTCCTTCGCGGGCAGAGGCGCTACCATGGATGGAACCTCAGGAGCCCCCTTCGGCTTCTTTGCTGCGGGCGCCAGCCTATCCAAGAGATGCGGACGTCAAGCCTCAGCAGCAAAGCAAGAGATAAAGACAGGAATCGAATGCTTACGGGTCGTCGCCAGCAAGCTCAAGCGGCCTCCGGCCAAATTTGAAGCCTGAAAGCCGGCTGGAAGGGTCAACGTCGGGAAGCTTGGAAGCGGAAGGTGCGGTCCGCCCCGGGGCCGGGGCAGGCCCGCGGGAGATCAGCCCGGTCCTGTCCTTCTTCGGGACCGGGGGCAAGCTCCCGCCGTCCTTCTCGTCGTCATCCTCGTCGTCATCGCTCGGAGAGAGGCGGAGAACGCGGGACCTGCGCCGGGGGAGGGAAGCTCTTGACTCTCCGTCAGTTGCCTCGGAGTCAGGCCCTCTTTCCCGCTCCCCTCCTTCCTCCTCTTCGCTGGAGTCGTCGGAGGGCATGTCCACCGGTTCCTCGGGAGTTTCCATGGGCACGAGCCCATCCCCGTTGAAGGCGGGCATGGACTCCACTACCCACTCCCGGTCGTCGCGAAGGAACAAGGGCGTAGGAGCGCCCGCCGACCTCGCCACATCGCCCCCGACCAGAGATTGGAGGGCAGCAGCCAGATCACCGTCGGCTAAGGCCGCGGGGCTCGAACGGGGCCTCCACATCGGAAGTGAGTACTGCCGAAGCGGAGCCAGCTAGTGCTCCAGGAATTCCCTCAACAGCGATGCGCCGGTCAGCTTCGCCGTCACCGTATTGGCCGGCCTCAGATCCGCATCCATCTTCTCCAACATCAGCTTCGTGCGGGGGTCCGTGAGCTCTGCTCGACCCCAATTGCTGGAGCTCGTGGGCTGCTCCGTTGGCAAGATCAGCCGAGGGTAGATGCACCCAGCATCCACCAAGTCCCACTTGCTCCTGAAGCCCTTAATCCTTTTCCCGGGGTTCGAAATGGCAATGGCGCCACCGTATGCGACGAAGCTCGCGCACGAGGAAGCAGTACCGTGATAGGTCCGGAGGTAGAAGTAGTGGCGCAGCAAGGCCACTGAGGGCTGCACCCCTACATGAGCCTCGCAGTAATAGGCGAAGATTGCCAAGAGAAGGACGGAGTTGGGATGGAGATGCAAGGCTTGCAGCTTATAGTGGCGGAGGACAGAGAAGAAGAACTCAGAGAAGGGAGGCACCAGGCCAGCAGCAATGGCACTTACGAAGAGCGGATAGAAGGTGCTCCCTTGACCCTCAGGGGTGGCGGAGCCGGCTTTAAACATCTTCGCCCCGTTGACGCCCCGCGCCGTCGCCATCCGGCGCAACCGAGCAAGGCTCGCCTCCGACACGTTCGGCGGGTCCAGGGCAGACGAGTACCAAGCTATGGCCGGGGGCTGGCGAGGCGCCATGGCTTCCTAGGTCACACGGTCGGAGCGGATCTGGAAATTTTGGAGGAAGGAAGGAGAGGCACAATAAAGGGGATCTGAGCAGCAACCGGGGAAAGCAAGGAGCAAAGCCTAGGTGGGTGCCGCTCCTTAATCAACTCGCGCGGTTGCTAAGGCGCCCAAGTCCAATCAACCGCCACGCGGCGCCCAAGGCCGCAGACTGTTAGGGCCCGCGGCGCTTCGCTCTTGCCCTTCCGCCTCCCTGCACGGCCAAGTCCGGACGCGCCTTGGGCCCGGGAGCTACTGTCGGCATTCTGGGAACAGGGGTCCCCAGACTTGCCTGCCTGCGGCCTACGGCGTGGCACAAAAGGGGGCCCAGCGTGGCCCATCTTCACCAACACAAACCCAAGACCCTCGTGAGGGGCCAAGCCTCGCGGGGCGGACGACGCGGAAGCTTCCTCAGGCACGGCCTCATCAGGCTGGCTCATGAGGAGGCGGAGAGATCAAGGCAGGGTAACTCACGAGGTGCCCGTGACGCAAGCCATGATGACCGAGGGCGCCAGGCGGGTGCCAGCCCGCGAAGTGTCCTCCTTTCCTCTTTGGTTCAAAGGGGGCAAGCGCAGCGGCGGAGTACCGAGGCATCAGGCAAAGGTTGCCATTTCGGTGCAACGAGACCAAGACCAGGAGGACTACGAGACGGAGGTCACCGTGGAGCCCAAGACGGCATCATCACCAGAGCTTTGCGCAGGCGAAGACTACTTTTGTCAGCCATTGTTGGCTCCCTTCCCGCTTGATATTTGGGAAGAGGACCAGGGCCCCTATAAATAGGACCGGCCACCCGCTAGACAGGAGAGAGAGGACCGAGGGCAAAAAGAAAGAGAGAGAGAGAGAGAAGGGCGACTGAGCTCCTCCCAGCAGTTCATCGCCCCAGCCAAGAACAGACCCTCGCGAGGCTGTTCTTCCTTGTATTGTTCATCATCATCAGCCCAAGAGGCAATCCACCACATCACACACTAGAGTAGGGTATTACACCACAACTGTGGCCCGAACCAGTATAAACCATGTGTCTCTTGTGTTGTTCTTTCCTTAGTTTAGATCCTAGCAAGGCGGAGGGGTGCAGGTAGGTAGGAGACAAAAGCTCCGCACGCACCCCAGTGTTCGAACCTCAAGGGTCTACCGGAACCCGAAATCCGACAGAGGTCACCACGGAGCCCACGATGGCGTCACCACCAGAGTCTTTGGCAGGAGAAGGCCACCTTTTGTCAGGATAACTTGAACTAGTTGCCCCCCTTCAAATTGGCCGTTGTGGGATCCCTTCCCGCCTAATATTTGGGGAGAGGACCCGAGCCTCTATATATAGGACTAGCCACCACCGGGGGGAGAGGATCTGACAGGGGGACTGGATCCATTCCACCAAGGCCACCATACAAGCTCACCGAGCTCAAGAACATCTCTCCTCAGGAGGCTGTTCATAACTTGTACTTGTTCATCCTCAGCCTACAAGGCAATCCACTGCACCACACTGGAGTAGGGCATTACACCAGAACGGTGGCCCAAACCAGTATAAACTCTTGTGTCCCTTGTTCCTCAGGTTCGGCGAGCTAGGCTTCGAGATCGTGGCGAGAGCGTGAGCTAGGGGGAGAGTGATCTTCGTGCGCACCCCAGAGTTCGAACCTCAAGGGTTTGCCGGAAGCCGTAATCTGACAACTTGTTTGTTAAATTATCCAAAGAATGTTCGTGGGAGATAACATTCTTTTGATGCAACGTAATTTTTAATGCAGTTTACTTGCCCCATTCATGCAGCTCACAAAACATTGATCATGTAGTCGAGATGAGTTTACATAAGAAGTTAAACAGAAACCAAAACATCTCAAAAGAAGCTCACTTCTTATTAGATATAGTTCACTCGCTCAGTCCATGTGGTCTACTTGCTTGGTCTACTTGCGTAAAAAATAAGTATGAAAAAATACAAAAACTCATCAGGTTGATTTTCGATAGTGCCACGGTTCACTTTTCGATGGTGTTGCGCTTCACCTACGCGCGACGTGAAGGGCGGTCCACTTTCTCGTCTTAGAAAATTTACATCCGACAAAAGAAATTATGCAGCTCGCTTGCCCTTTCGATGCAGTGCAGTTTTCAGTCTGAAGAAGTACGATTTTCTACTCGATGCGGTTCACTCGTCGATTTTGGTGTCGCAAAAAACAGAGTGTCTGCATTTCGGTATTTTCAAAACTGCTCTTAAACCGTAAGGAATTAGAAATAGTGCTCTACATGAAAAAGTTTCGTATCGTTGATATCTTTCCAACGGCGTGTCACTTGAATCATTTCAACCAACGGTTTGTAAAAATTTCATGAAAAAACGGCCGCTGTCACACAATGCCCGTCACACAATTTTCAAAATTAACTTAAAACCGTAAGCAATACTAAAAATATTTCAACATATGAAACTTGTGCCTCGTCTTTAGCTTTCCAACAGCGTATCATACGCCTCTTTTCAACAAATGGTTGAAAAACTAGAGCAAAAACAGTACCAAAAATTTGCAAAATTTGAAAAACGAAATTCCGCAATTTTGTAAGTTTGAAACTGCTCTTAAACCATAAAGAATTAGATAATGAAATATATATGAAAAAGTTGTGCCTCGACGATATCTTTCCAACCGCATATCATTTGCTTCATTCGGACGAGCACTTTAGAAAAAAACGTGAAATACGCTTGCTGCCACTCATCATTTGCCGCACCGTTTTTAAAACTGCTCTAAAATCGTGAGGAATCTTTAAAAAAATTCTACATGATGAAGTTGTGCCTAATCCATAGCTTTCCATCGGTATATTACATGCATCATTCTGACAAACGGTTTATAAACTGGAGCAAAACAGTACCCAAAAAAACTGCACGCAGTTTTTTGCGACAGGGAGTCCATTCGCCATAGTAGTGCATTGCTCTTGTTTCAAACAATGACGTGCATTTGGTTGAGCGTGCAATGTGGAAGTGTTAGCAGAAGTAAAATAACTATTCTGCTAATGTTAGCAGAATACACCGGCTGGTGTCACGTGCGTACTTGTTGGTGAAAGTGTTGTCCAATGGGAATTATATTTTGTATTACTCATGTAGCCTACAAAGTGTGTCGCACAGCCTTGTAACTTCTTACTCCATTTCTAAATTTGTACTAGTCCTTTATACCGTATATTGCACTGCTCATACTACTACCTCCCTCCTTGTTTATTGGTCCCCTTCATAATTTGTGTCAAATTTTGACCATTAATTTAACTAACTAAATTTTAATGCATGACACAAAAAACTATATTGTTTGATTCATATTTAAACATAGTTTCCAATGGTATAATTTTCGATGACATGCATTGACATTTTGTTAGTTAAACCTATGGTTAAAATGTGACACTAAATACGACTAGTAAGTAGTTCAGTAGTAGTACTAGTATACGTCGGTCAAATTATTCATCATGTCCTCACATTGAATTGACGTCACAACACGTTGTGCGTGAGGTGACACAAGAGTCCCGGCGGCGTGTTTGGCTATTGTGGACTTCAGATTTGGAGTACCACTTATCTATCGAAATTTTTCATCATTCAGTTGAAACAGTCGATTGATCATACATTGAGTACCATATAACTGGAATTAGCCGATGCAAGTCTAAGAAGGATAGTCCAGTGCTGCTGGTTGGCGTCAAGTTCGATCCCATGGACCAGGAGTTAATCGAGCACCTTGAGGCCAAAGTGAGTGCTGACAGCGCGAGATCTCACCCTCTCATTGATTTTTTCATACCAACCATCGACGGTGAGCAGGGCATATGCTACACCCATCCTGAGAAACTTCCACGTGAGACACCCATCGGCCATCTATTTGCACGAACATATTCCTTTATTTATAGCTCTATTTTTCTTTTTAGACGCAAACCTAGTGAAGCAATTACAATTTGACAGCTAATAAAAAGTGAAACAAGTGACTGCAACATGCCAAAGATGTTATGAAAATGCCAACTACGTACACTAAAACATGTATTCGACAATACTGCAAGTATCACACTGAGTGGTCTTAGCAAGCATTTCTTCCAGTGCAACTCTCGGACGTTCAAAAGGGGCACGTGGACGCATCGCGGGATACACTCAGAGTGCGACATGCATGCGATGTGGCACAAGACCGACAATACCTTGCCGATGATGGTCAATGGCCGGCAGACGGGTAGCAAAAAGGTTCTGGTGCTGCACACTAACAAGAACTTCAATCATCAGAGGACCAACTTCGTGATGCACTAGTATCACCTCAGGGACCTGGAGCAAGAGAAGGAGCGGGCGCTGGTCCTCTGCAAGATTTTCTACTAGACGAACACTAGGGCTAGGACTAAAAAGATTATAAGTTCGTTTGGTATTGGTACTTGTACTACCTGGTCATCTGCAAGTTGGCATTGTTGTTAATGATCTTTCGGTATGAACTTGGCATTTGCTTACAACCATCATGTCGAGGGTCGACGTGGATATAAAGCTGAATCATTTGTTTCAAAATGAATTTCCATGCACCTTATTTTTATTTGATGGGTAGCATAGGCACCTGCTATTCGAATTCCCAGTTCTCCAAATTTTTTACATCTTCGAAGTACGCTGGGGATCCACTGGTACACGTGGTGCTATACAAATGGTTTTAACCCCTTTCCACAACGACATTTGGAACTGTCGCCTAGTGAGTGACGGCGATATGGGGGTCCTTCCCACACGACCCAGAAACCGTTGGGGATATGCCCTCCTGGCACACACGCTTAGAATGAGGTCGTGTGCAACCGGCGAGCGCTCAAATACAGAAATATGTGAAGAGAGTTAAGAAATACAATTACACATGCGAAATTGTTTCCGGCCGCAAGTACATCCCACAAAGTCAGCCCCTGCTAAACGTTTCCGTTCGTATGTACATCCCACGCAATCGCTCCAAGGAAAACGTTTCCTTTCACAGGTACATCACACACGATTTTCCCCGTTAAATCGTTTCTGATAGGATTGCCATTGCACATGATATTAACAACTTTATCATTTGCGTTATTGAATGCACCACACATGATGCGTAGAAGAAACTGTGTGGCAAAGGCTGCCCATCATACAGAGTTTTTATGTCGTAAACGTTTGTGTAAGGTGACCTAACGCAAACAGTTATCAAGACAAGGTCATGTGTTGTTGTTCATTGATCCAACATGGTTTATTCCTAGAAACTGTGTGCATTGCCTAAGGTCATCGCCCACGGTATTTTCTCAATAACCTTTTGCAATAGCAAAACCCAATTAGCATGCTAATTTGCCATTAGCAGGCTAACTGCCCTATTATAATCTAATTGACATTCATATTAAGCACATAATAAATTTATGGGTTAATTTGATAAATGCCACTCCAAATCTGGGGATTCCAAGAAATGCCACTATAATTTCCAAACTTTGAAAAATGCCATTTCATGTCATTTCCAGTGGCATTTTTCGAAGTCTGTAGTGGCGTTTTTCAAAGTTTGGAAAAATTGCAGTGGCATTTTGCAAAGTTGGGAAATTGCAGTGGCATTTTTATGAATCATCATAATTAGAGTGCCATTTATATAATTAACCCTAAATTTCTTCCCATACTAAGGAAGTAGGATTTCATAACTGAAATATATCAGAGTACAACATGATATAGCTTCAGCACTCAGCTACCCCTTTACACAACTACACCAGCACTAAGTTTCACATGCAACATGTTTAACCTTTCGAAATTAGCATCATAGACGGATGCATCTCATCTGGAAAAATGCTAAAGCGGCAGGCGAATATTGATCCTTCATTCATGTTGAAGGTCTTTGCAACTTTACGCCAGTGGATGATTGACCGTTCGTCCTTCGTCCTCTTGAGAAACACTTCAATATTGAATCGTGGGTGTTGTATGGAAACTCTAGCCTCCTGACCATAGAGGTGGTTTGAGAGGTAATCATCAGTGAACTACTTTGGAAAGGCCTGAAAACAAGGATGTGCATGGATATCTTCTCTATATTGGAAATGGGGAGAAGGAAGAAAAAAGGCAAGGTAGAATAGTTAGTACCATCTTGTAGAGAACTGATGTCTTCTTCATTGTGCAGACAAAGATCTTGTTGTTTTTTGTCGCTAATTTCCTTATCCTAACAATCTTTCTGAGTTTCTTGAATTGATTTATATTCACGGACAACTCATTTCCCCATATGCAAAAAGGGTCGAAAAGTGGGTCAAAACCTCTAACAGCAGGACCTACATGTGCAAGACCAAATTGTTAAAAACCTAAATATTAGAATGGTTCCTGCAATTGCACAATAATGTGCTATTAGACAACAGACCATGCACGTGCTAAATTCGATTGTAAACCTCAGTGCTTCCCATTGTTTCCCCGCAACACATATAAGGTGGTTAGTCATCAGGTTAAGTAAGGGTTCTCATGGTATTAGTAGAATATGTTGATGAAAAATAAGCACATTGCAGATTCATCAGATTAATTCAAGCCACATGGAAAACCCATTTATCCAAACCAAGCATGATTAAGAACTAGTAAATATAGCACTTGTATATGTTTCTCATGTATTAAGTGCAGCCAAATTCGATTTAGTCCTCACATGCAGAACAATACAAAATTCTACCAACGACAATTGGATATCGCATTGCAGAATTGAACCAAGAAGTTAACTAAACATCACAACGAATGGACCAAACATTAACTGAGCACCACATTGCACAATATAACATACTCCTATTAGAAGATTAGACAGTTAACCAAACCAAGCATGCTTAACAACTTGGAAATATAGCAATTGTATTTGTTTCTCATGTATTTACTACAGCCAAATTCAACTTATTCATCACATGGTATGCAATAACACAATGCACCCACAACGATTGAACATCGCATTGCAGAATTGAACCAAACAATTAACTAAACACCACGACACAAATAAACCAAACATTAACTCAGAACCACATTGCACAATGTATAACCAAACCAAGAATGCTTGACAACTTGGCAATATAGCAATTGTATTTGTTTCTCATGTATTTTGTAAAGATAAATTCAATTTATTTCTCACATGGAAGACAATACAAACTTGCAGCCTGAAGAATTGAACATCACATTTGCATAATTGAACCAAACGGTTAACTGAAGACAACAACTAATTAACAAAACAGTTAATAAGTGAGCACCGGACAGCAGGACATATAGAACATATACACTAGAGCAACAGATTGCACGGTAAAATTAGATAGCACAATTCACTAGAATTTGTGAAGAAAAGGCAGGAGCAGCACACACAACGGGTAAACTGAGTATGCTTAACAAGCGTAGCTAGCAAATGCCAAGGTGCTCCTCCAAGATTTGGGGGTCGGCACGAATGGCAGCCATCGCGACCTCTTCCGCGCGTGCGCCCACGATTTGCTTCTCTGCTGCCAAATGCTCCTTGAGATCCTGGCTATACTACATGCACCATGGCATAGGGCGGCGCTTATTTGGTGGAGGGGTCGGTGATTTGGGTGTGAGGAGTCGCGCCAGCGGTCGGGGCATGTCGGATGTGGAAGGAGGAGAAGGATGGGGGCCAGGTGTGGATTACCTGCCTGGATAGACAAGGCCAAGCAGCATGAAGGAGGGTCATCGGTGAGGAGGCAGTGCTGCAAGCACGGAGTGAAGCTTTCAACTTGGAAAGGATGGCGGAAACAGGGGAAATGTGGCTTTTGGTAAGGGGGAGGGGCAGGGAGGTAGATATTTCTGCAGATGCCGAAAATTTGGAATCATTTCAGCGGAAAAACTGGCGTGCAAAGTATCATTAGACATGGTCGCTTATTTGGAACTGTGTATGATATGTGAACATCACAAACGATTCAGATAGCTTAACCCATGTGTGATGAGTTTGAACTTCAAAAATTTTGTTTCGAATTTCCCTAGTTACAGTGGTCATCCACGTCATTGCATAATTTGGGTACACAAAGGAGACTACATCACACCCACACTTCTTAATCGAGCAAGTTCAGCAATTAAATAGAGCTAGTTGACCTAAACATTACTCTAACAAATTAAAGACTTGTACTCTTAATTAAAAAACAAAGAGTAGTACTATGGCTGGTGCTCGTCGATCTTCACCGCCGCCTCCATGTCCAGCTCACGCCCGACGGTCTCCTGGGGAAGGGGCTCCATGGCATCCATCACACCATACTTAGCAAGCATCTCGCCATCCATGTCCGCCATCTCTTTAGAAAAGTCCGCCACGAGCTGGGTGTGGGCGGCCGCGATCTGGGCTTCGATGGATTCCATCGTCGCAAGGTATGCGGCGGAGGAACGGATGGCTGCTCGAACGCACTCGGAAATTGCCAACTTTTCGGCCGTGGGTTGCCGACCGTTGTCGGAGAAGCTTCATTCGATTTGTGTTGAGAGGGCCACGAGCTAGGCGTGGGCGGCCTCGACATGGTCGTGGGCGGCCTCCATCAGGGCTAAGGCCGCCGCTGCGAAGTGGACAGCTGTTGTGCCGCTCTCGCTAGTTGCTATCCCCGAGGCAGATGTTGTTGCCGCCACCTGACAAGCAAAAGTGGCTGTATGGGCTGCCTTGGCCGCCCGGTCATAGATTGCGGCCGCGCTCATGCACCTTGTTATCACACGCATGGCGGCTGCGACTGAGCTCTTGCCGAAGTGGGCCACCGAAGTTGCCATCATGACGCGGGTCCACGTGCCCATCTTTCACCGGTGATGATTGAACAGTGAAATGTTATTTCGGGAGCGAGCTAGTGTGCTTGAGACACCGGCTGTGGACTGTAGCCGACGCACCTTCGGGCGTTAGCCATAGGCGTACTATACACACGCGGTGCTCTAGGATATTTTATGCTGCATCTCACACGGTTGGTGATAATAAACTATGTGGGATCTACTTGATTTTTCATCTTGATTTGAATTACATAATGGGGTCACAACAACAATGGACGGTGTTTGAATTGCTAGACCTTTTATCTGCAGTGAGCATGCACTATATGTGTATCGTAAAAGAATTGGAATTATTCAGGGCTCGTTTGAACATTTTACACATTAAATTCTAGTAAATACGAATATCGTCTGAAATTCATGGAACTTGGCATGCTGTCATGGAGCGGCATCAACATGTCATGGTAAAAAATTTGTCCCATTTGGGGCAGGTTTGGGTATATGCACAAACAGAGCTTCTCACAACAAGCCTGATGGTTTTGGTAGGGAATGTCTCACCTTTCTGGATGAAACGATATCCATTACACTTATTGCTTTCAAAAAATTTCTCGTGTCAACATAGAACAATAGGAGTGTTGTGTCAATTTTTTTGATTTTTCGGGGTTCGTTTGGACACTTTTATGCATTAACTAAGTTTTCAATGCATTTATGTGCATAATTCAAATTTGAACTACATGAACATACTCCAGTGCATAGAAATTGGTTCAAAAATCAAATCTTTGTCCTTGGGTGCATGCTTAGGTCCAATGCAAGAAATGGGAATGAATTTCAAACACCAGCACACCGTTGATTGCCGGCAAAACGTTGAGATACTTTGTTTTTAAATTCTAGTACATCCAAAACTCGTCTGAAATTCATGAAACTTGGCATGCTATCATAAATTGGCACCCGACATGCTGTGGTATTTTTTGTGTCCATTTTGAGAGAAGGCGCACTTGAAAAACCTCCAACAAAGGAATTTGGAAAAAATAGCTGCCACTTTAATATCTCAAATGTTTGCATAATTCAAATCGTGTGCATTCTGTTAACTATTCACGTGACGCCACGTGTCTTGGTTTTAATGGCTATAGGAGGTGCCGTGCAGACAGCTGCTTGACCTTGATTGAATGGGAGGCGTGCGAGCGCAGTCCGGTGCGCAGGCTGACCGAGAGGCATGCAAGCTGTCCTCCAATGTGAAGGCTCACCTAGAAGTGTGCGAGATGTACGCTGCGCAGGCTCACTAGGAAGTGATCCATTTTATTTCCATGGTCGCCCGCCTTCCTCTCCATTAATGGCGCCCGAGCCGCTGCTTAATACGGGCGACCTTACTGTTCTCCTCCCATCCCCCCCCCCCCCCCCCCCGCCCCCCCCCCCCCCCGCAGACCCCCACCAACGCCATGGTGCAGAAGGATCATATGCCACTAGTCTTCAAGTTTGGTGAAGTCGACTCCGAGCTAGAGGAGATTGAAAATAAGGAGGAATGGGGCCTCACGGACATGGCCCAGAACAAGCTGGCTGCGGCGGTTGCTGCCCCCTCTCCCGTCCCAACTCCAATCCCCGCGCCCGTGCCAGCGACCATCCCCATAGCATTGCCGGGATGGTCGCCAAGAACTATCACAGAGCTGGAAGCTACGGGCGTTAGCGAGGTCTCCGCGGACCCGCGCAAGCTCGTATACATGCCAGCGGTAGCACCCGTGCCCGTGCACGCCCCTACACCCATCGCGGCCCCGGTCCCCGTGCATTTGGCTGCACCAGCCGCACCCGTGTCCGTGCGCACGCCCCCCTTAGGGTTCACACCTACCTCTCAGCGCCGCCAGCTGCCGTCCTACCGTGCCCCGCCTGTTGATCGCGCGACGACATGATGTTTGATTTACAAGGAAGAACATTTTGTGCTGCATTAAAGACTTCAACAACGGCATCCTAAAGGACGACAATGACAACAACGGCGTGGCACGCCGCATCCGCTGGAAATAGTTTTTTCCTTGGGTTTAATACTGTATCTCGATCATATGAATATAAATTTGCAATATGACTAAATGAAAGATATGGTTTGAGCGAACTTGTGTTTTCTCTCTTAATGACAGACTTATCAAACAATTTTCTTTTGAAAAAGCATTAATGGTTTTTAAATATAAAGCACTCATCGCAAACATTGAACACCCATTTGCAAACCGATAGCTTCCCAGAGGAAGCCAAGGGAAAATGTGCCGAGCAGGATTAGTGCAGCACTTGATCGCAAATGCTTTAGATAGAACACCCATATGCAAAGTGAGAACAGGATTTGTGCAGCTCCTCAATGCAAACAGATCTTTTGGATGACCTGTGTGCAATCACTTATAAACAATTTGGGAATGTTGCCATTTGTCAAACTAGAAAGATTGATTTTTTTTGATCTAGTAACATTGCCATTTGTCAACCTTGTAACATTATGATTTGTCAAAATATGAAGCTAAAAATCACTAGCAGTATCTAATTTTTGCAAATAAAATTCAGTAATTAATTTATACAAACAGTTCAACTCGATAGCTGAACCGACGAAACTTTTCCCCAATTGTTGCCAACGATGTACTGAAATAGCTAGTTCGACTATAGATACTAGCTAATTTTAAGTACGTTGTACAGTTCCACCACATCTATAGTTAGATGAACTGAACAAAATAGCCCCTAAACACTACTGCTACTATACTATGGAGGGGCTTTGTACTACTTCTGGCTGCCTCTCCTTTGCCGAGCGTACTCAGTAAGAGGCAGAGGAGGAGGAGCCTATCGACGAGCTGGGCAACCACAATATGGTGCCTGCCACTGCTGCAGCTTCAGTGACGGTCACCTCAAATGCCCTCTGCTACTCCAGATGACCCCTCTCGTAGCGGTGGTTCTCCTTGTAGATCTCCTGATTCCTTGCCTCTGAGGCGTGTTGTGCCGTCGCCACGGCGGCGGTAAGGCTCTTTGCATTCTCGACAAGGCGCTACTCCTCCTCCAACAGGAACTCGGTGTAGCGCGCAAGGTCGCTGACGCACGTGCGCGCATCCACCTCCGCCTCCCACCTTCGGACGGTGGTGGCGGAGCGGGTGATGACCCCAACGATCGACGGTGGGCTGGTGGCCATGGCGGCCGACGATGGGGTAGCGGCCATGACCACCACCTCCTGCCTTCGGGCCGCGGTGGCGGAGCGGGTGATGGCCACGGTGGCCGGCAGTGGGGTGGCGGGCACGAGGGCCACCTCCCACCTTCGGGCCGCGGCGGCGGAGCGGGTGATGGCCTTGGCTTTCGACGGTCGTGTGGCGGCAACGGCGGCCGGCAACAGCTGCTGATGGGCAGCGACGGTGAAGCGTGTGGTGGGTGTTCCGCGCACACCCAACAGGGACGCCACACGCACTACACTACACCGGGGACTGTGCTGCTGCCATGATGTAGCCTCCCAGCTGGAGCTGACCTCTGATGACGGCGGCGTGGTTGAGCGACGGCGATGGACCGGTTCCATTGGCGATTGTGGGAGAAGCAGACGAAATAAGCTACAGGGAGGGAGGGGAAAATGCAACGCAGGACTCGCCGGCTGTGAGGGTTTATATAGCAGGCCGGTAAGCATTGTAATTTTGGGGGATTTCACCGAGTTAAGCAGGAAGCTTGCGCGGGAACCTGTGAGGTTACACGGGAACGGGCTCACCGATGATTCATTGGCGCCGTCGTTTGGCCAAAAGAACACCCCGCGCGCTGCGCAAGCTTGCGCTGTAAGCCATCTGTGGCAGCGGGGTGACAAGACTTGCGAGAGGAGGATGAAAGGACATGTACACATACGGTTAATACAAAAAAACATTTGCGGTTTAATTACCTACTATACCCCCGTCCTGGTTTACATGTAGGATTTAACTAATAAAATACGAAAGCATGTCGCCAAAGATTATATATTTGGATTCGTATTTGAACATACTTTCCAATTATATAATTTTTATAAGAGGCATTAACATTTTGTTGGTTAACTTGAAGGGTAAAGTATGGCACAAAATATAAAGGGGACTATAGACCAAGATGGAGGTAGTAGCACACGGTCGCTCTCTACGCAGCGACGCAACTGCCGGCCGGCTTGTAGGCGACCATTTCCTGCGTGTTCAACTGCTCTATGCATGTGGTTGCTTGCGGTTGAGGCGGCCGCGGCGTGCTGTACTCGCATCCGGCCGCGCGCGCTCTGCTCTCGTGTCCCTACGGGTGCTCTGCCCTCATCCCTCCACACGCGCTGCCAGTGCTTGGGGCCGTCGCACGATCACGCACGTTCATGTGCATGCAGTTGCGCCGGGTGCGGCGTGACGATGTAGTTACCCGCTGCAAAAATTGCCATGAGGACGCGCCAAGAATCCACGCCGCCCGGCCCCCTTTTATTCCTTCGGCCATTTATCTTCATCTCTCGTCTCACACGACATAATAAGCACACCCACAAGGACAAATACGGAGAAGACATCCAGCGGTTCCAATGGCGCTCCCCGTGGCTCCAGTGGCGCTCCCAGCGGCCGACGATGACAACGGCGGGCAGTTCACCATGCAACACGTCGTGGACACCCACGTGAGGGGGAAGGCTCTCTCGGTGGTGTACACGAACGATCCGGTCTCGGTAGAGAGCTCCATCCAAACTATGGAGAAGTTCCTTGCCAAGGACAAGTACCAAGTGGTCGGCTTCAACCTCGAGTACACCATGGGTCGTGTCGGGCATGATCAGAAGGTTGTCGTTGCCAAGTTGTGTGTGCGACATGACGTCCTCTTCTACCACTACCACCTAGCCACAAGGCCTTGTGAGCGTTTCTCCAGGTTTATCAACAGCTCCGACTACAGTTTCGCTACAGTGGACACCACCAATGATCTAAAAGCGCTCAAGGTTTCGGGCTTGAAATGCCCGAATCTTGTCAACATCCTGCACCACTACAAGGTCTGGTGGAGCGACAACAACAAACTGAACTCCCTGGTTGACCTCACCTCAGCCATCATCACCCCTACTACGCAAAGATGAAGGAAGAGAGCAAGGAGGACAAGAATGCCCGACACAGTGTTTGGCATGAGAGACTGGATGAAGAACACGTCAAGTACGCGGCCAAGGACGCGTACACAAGCTACGAGATGTACAGGCGGATCGGTGACATGAGGAATTGTCTTCTTCCTGCCCTAGACGACAGCTCGAGCCACATAGAAGTGGTGGGAGCGTCACATGAAGTAGATGACTAGACGATCGTTTCTCCTACTTCAGAATGCGTGCAATTGTTTATTGAGATGTGTGCGAATGATCTACATAGTCACTTATGTAATTGGATGTTTATTTCAGTTATATATATACATGTTATTCTTCTGTAGCCAGAGCAAATCACACGGCTTATTAGCAGCAATCGTCTGTGTTATTATTGGTCTTCGCACACATTTCTGATTACGGACCTGTTTGCCGCGTATCACACACATCTTGTTCAGTTGAACTATTTCCATTGTGTTCCCTAATCATACACAGTTCATCCTAGTGAATTGTATGCTGTATATCGCACACACCTTCATCTGGCTGCCTGTTTCTTTTGTTCCTCGTCATCACAAATAGTTCATCCGAGTGAACCGTATGCTGTATATCGCATACTCCGTCATCTGGCGACCCGTTTCCTTTGTTCCGCATCATCGCAAACGGTTCATTGAACTGAACCGTATGCCCTACATCACACATGTAATTCAAATAAGAACCGTGTTTGATGCATCCGTCATTGCAAATGTTTTGCACCTTTTTGATAGGTTTTTTACACCACTGTTTGCGATTATGGCATTGCACATAATTTTGTCGAAGGGTCTCTGATCGTAGTGTCGCGTTTGGAACCTACAGTAGTGAGCCATCCAGTTTCACAGGTTCATAGTTGGACACAGCACGTCAGAACTGGGTTGTGGCATGCCAAGCCCAGCTGCAAATTGTTAAAAGAGAGGAGCTATGGATTTGGGCCTTCCAGAATAGTTAAGTGTCGCAACCTCGATAGTGAAGCGGCTCCCATGGACTAAAAAAGGCCTAGTCGGTATAATTAGTTGAAATATGTAAAATATTCCATAATGAAAATAAATATGTAAAATGCATTAATTTAGTCCGCTTACACTGAAAACCATCCGATTTGCATGAAATTCGTCCGTGGAACCGCAAGACGGCTATCCATAGAGAGCCTACCCGTACGGAACCAGCAGGTCCATGGTCGTACGCAAGAAAGTGCATGCACTTATTATCACGATGGAAAAATAATGCTGATGTCTGAGACGGTGAAACCCATGAAGTCTTCAACATACTCAATAAACGAGAGAATTCTGAAAGTACATACTTATAAGTGGGATCTAGCAGGTATATTGTTCTTTCAGGTCGAGCAAGTTTCAACTAGGCTGTACACTGCCCAAGCTTTGTTTTTTTAATAGGCCCAGCCCATGACGACAAGGGGGCACAAAGATCCAGCAGGTATCTACTGGCCTCTTGCCCTCCAACCTTTGTTATATTTTGTCTTAGAACATCCACGGGCAGTTTTTTTACTGAATCAAACACACAACCCAGTGCTATTTTCCTCTTGAAACACCAGGTCATACTTTTGTTTTCTAATCTCTACCAATAGTTTTAATAGTTCATATACACGTATTATTATATTGAAAATACATAAAGTTCCCTTTTCATATTTACATCCTTATTTTTTTTTGTTGTTTTCCCTCCCAGCGCCGACTTTTTAACCATTGGTTTTCCCTTAAACCAACTCAATTGTCCCACGTCTTATTAGCTTACAAAAACAAAATGACATTTTTTTGGAAAATCAATAAGTTCTTAAAAAATAAATGTTTATCATTTCTGGATTAAAAAATTCGGACTCCACCGAAATATGCAAAATAAGGTTGAACTTTTTGACCGTGGTCCTGGGCAGAAAATGGGTTGTAATAAATACCTTAAGAACTAGCGAATGGGCTGCAAATTATAATTTTTGCAAACGGGCTCTATGTTGTCTGCCACATATTTGGAGGCTAACTTGTGGGCCTACTAAGTTCATGCGTACACAAAGTTTATCAAAAAGAGAAACTTAGTCAACAATCGACTCTACCAGCATTAGACCGTTAGATGTCAATATAATGGCAAGCATGTTTCTTCAGTCTCTGATCTTCCTGCTCCAGCCGCCCAAACCAGCGCCGACGGAACCGTCTGCTCCCGCCGCTCGTGGTCCGCTCTGCTGCCGGGCAGGCCTCAGGGCCCCACCATACTCGCATACCTGGCCTGGCTATCCCTCTACTCACCCACACCTCCTGTTATTCTCCAGCGACGAGAGCCTCACACTGCGGCCAGACAAGTAAACCCTTGTACCCACTCCGCGTGGGAAACAACTGCCGAGTCTTCCACGGCTCCAGGTCGTTCCCTTACTTGGCCTCACTGTCGTTCGCCGCCTTGGTGCTCTCGGCACGGCATGGTCAATGAACGACATCCATTGGAAGAGGACTGTTCATGGAGAGGCTGACAGCTGGGTCCCCGGCCACACGCAAGGAAGTGCCTCCTTTTTATGCGTGTAGGAAGTGCCTCCTTATTACGCGCAAAATAATGATTCCTCCTCCTGACAGCTGGGACCCATCGAATGGGCCTTTGTATTGCACGACAGCTGGAGAGGCTGACAGCTGGGTCCCCGGCCACACGCAAGGAAGTGCCTCCTTTTTATGCGTGTAGGAAGTGCCTCCTTATTACGCGCAAAATAATGATTCCCCCTCCTGACAGCTGGGACCCATCGAATGGGCCTTTGTATTGCATGAAAAAAACATTCCCCTCGCTGACAGCTCAGATCCACCAGCTATTACGCACAAAAATAATGAATAGCCCCGCTGCTAGGTTGGTCCCACCATATTTGGAGGCTGACTTGTGGGCCTACTAAGTTGATGCGGATGCAGGGCTTTGTCAACTTAGTCAATATAAACAATTCTAGTTGAAGGGACCGTACGATGTCCATCCAACGGTCGTCGTGCTTCTTCAACCTCTTGTCTTCTTGCTCCTACCGCTCAAACTAGCGTCGGCCGTGTCGCTTGCTCCTGCCTCCAGTGGTTGGCTTTGCTGCCACGCAGGCCTCACCGCCCCACCCTACCCCCACCACTGGCCAGGCCTTCCCACTACTCACCCACACCACCTATTATTCTCCGGAGACGACAGACTCAAACCACAGCCGAAGCAGTCAACCCTGATACGCCCATCTACGTGGCAATCCACTGTTGTGTATTCCCCGGCTCCAAGTCGTTCCCTACCTAGGTCGCGTTGTTGTCCATCACCTTGGTGCTCTCAGACGGTACGGCATCGTCAACGCGGTCAACGAATGACAACCATCAGAAGAGGACTATAAGTGGATAGGCTGACAGCTGGGTCCATCGCTGCATGCAAGGAAGTGCCTCCTTATTACACGCAAAATAATGATTCCTCCACCTGACACCTCTGACCTAAGGGAAGGGCCTCTGTATTTCGCAAAAAAAATGTTCCCCCTGATAGTTGGGACCCACCGGCTTTATCTTCACATGGAAGGAACTGCCTTCTTACCCCCTGACAGTTGGGACCCTCCAGGTTGAAGTGAAGGTAGCATTATCTGTTCGGCCGCGAACGTGTATGTACATAGTGGTCGATTGGTCTCTCTGCAGCGACGTACCGTGGCCGAGTAAGGAGCGGCATGCACTGGCACATCGACGTGTTAAACAAACGGTTTTTAACCCCTTTCCACGATGGCATTTGGAACCGTCCCCAAGTGAGTGTGTGCGATAGGGTGTCCTTCCCACATGACCCAGAAATTGTCGGGGATAGGCCCTCCTGGGACCCAGGTTGGGGCCGTGTGCGATCGGGCGAGGCATCGAAACCCAATCATTTACGTAGGTATGTACATCCCACATGGTAAACCGAGAAAATCATTTTCGTAGGTATGTACATCCCACACAGTGAATCCCAGAAAAACATTTCTGTAGGTATGTATATCACACACAATCAATCCAAGGAATTCGTTTCTGTTCTTATGTACATCCCACACAGTCAATCCAGATAAAACGTTTCCGTTCGTATGTATATCACACACAGTTCTTTGTGTGGAAACGTTTGTGCAAGGTGGCCTAACGCAAACAGTTCGCTGCCGGAAGCCGTGTGTGATTGTTAGTTGATCGAACATGCCTACTTTCTAGAAACCGTGCGGGTTGTTTGAGTTCATCGCCCACGGTGTTGTCTGAGTAACCGTCTGCAATAGAAAACCCCAATAAGCAGGGTAATTAGCCAATTATTGATAATCCATGTACTAATCAAACTGATATTTCTTATAAAACACGCCAGATATTTCATATCCGTATAAAAGCAACCAGGATTTCATAATCGAATTACATCACATAGCTTTGGCACTCAGTTACACCATTACACAACAGCACCAAATTTCACATGCAGCATCAAAAACCTTTGGAAAGTAGCATCATACACGGTAAATAGAGAGATGAATCTCATCTGGGAAATTGCAGAAGCGGAAGGCAAATATTGAGCCTTCAGTGATGTTGAATGTCTTTGCAACTGTAGGCCAGTGGCTTTGGATAATTGCCCACCCAACCTTCGTCCTCTTCAGCAAGACTTCAATATTGTACCGTGGGTGTTGAATGAATACCTTCCTTGCCTCTTGACCATGCAAGTGGTTTGAGAGGTAAACATCGGTGAACTTCTTTGGAAAGTACTGAAAACAAAGCTATGCATAAATCACTGTTGTAAATTTTGAAATGGCACAAGGGGTAAAACACAAGGTAAAAGAGTAGGTACCATCCTATAGTTGACTGATGTCTTCTTCATTGTGCAAACAAAGATCTCGCTGTTATTCATCACAAGTTTCTTCATCCTAACAATCTTTATTAGTTTCTTGACTTGACTGATATTCATGGACATCTCATTTCCCCATATGCAAAATGGGTCAAAAAGTGGGTCTAAGCCTCTGACAGCAGGACCTACATGTGCAAGAAAGAATTGTAAGAAACCTAAATATTACAATGATTCCTGCAACTGCACAATAATGTGCTATTAGCCAAAGGACCCTGCTTGAACAAACCTCGATGGTAAACTTGAGTGTCTCCCATTGTTTCCCTTCAACACACATAAGGAAGATCTTGATCAGGTTAATGGAGAGTTGCCATACTATTAGTAGAATATGTATTGAGTACAGCCAAATTCGATTGGTGTCACATGCATAACAATACAAAGTTGTACCCACAGCAAATGAAAATCAAATTGCAGCACTGAACCAAACAGTTAAATGGATAGTAGACCAAATGAACCAAAATAGTTAACTGAGCACGACATTGCGGAATAGAAACATGTGATAGAAGATAAAATAGTTAACAAAACAAAGAATGCTTGAGAATAGTACTATGAAATGTAGCAATTGTTGGACCAAAGTGTTAACTGAACATTACATTTCAGAGAACCAAACTATTAACCAAACATCAGATTGCATATTAACATTACAGAGGACAAATCACTAGAAGGTACTGGCGGTGTCCTCGAGAAAACATCGCGAACTGTATTTTAAAGTAGACAACCGCGTGGCGGTGTCGACTGTGGCCTCGAAGACGAGGTGCTCCTCCGAGATTTGGCGGTCAACAGGCATGGAAGCCATAGCGACCTTGTTCGCGCGTGCAGCCACATCCTACTCTGCTCCATGTTATACTGCATGTAAAATGGCTATGGGCGGCGCTTAATTGGAGGAGGGGGCAATGATTTCGGTGGAAGGTGTCGCTCTTTCGGTTGGAGCATGTGGGATGGGAAAGGAGGAGGATGGTGTGGGCGGGGTGTGGATTACCTGACCATATCTGACGAGTTCGTGCAACAAGATGAAGAGTCGGTGGCGAGGAGGCCGTGTGGCAAGAAGAAGGGTCGCCAACAAGGAGGCGGCGCTGCAAGAAGAAGGGTCGTTGGCGAGGAGGTGGCGCTGCAAGAAGAAGGGTCTCCAGCGAGGAGGCTGAGCTACCAGTAAGCGGCAGTGAAGGTTTGAACTTGGAAAGCAAGGAGGAACAGTGGAAATGTGGCTTTTGCTAGGAGGGAGCGGGCGGGGAGATAGATATTTCCGTGCTGGCCAAATAATTTTGCTCGGTGCCGCAAGAAACTGGTGCGCAAGTGTGGTTCAAGCGGGGGCGGTGGACTGTAGACGACGAAGCTTCCTGCGTAAGCTAGACAAGACGGTGCGCCAAGATATTTTATATCGCATCCCACATGATTCTTTCTAGTAAACTGTTTGTGGTATACTTGATTTTTCATTATGTTTTCAAAGACAAAATGGTGTTACGGAGGGAAAGGATGGTGTTTGAATTGCTGGAACATTTACGTACAGTGAACATGCAACTAGTACATGAGTGTCGTGTTTAAATTTGGAATTATTCCGGGTTCCTTTGGCATTTCTATGCATTAATTGAGTTTCTGGGCATTTAATGTGCACAATTCAAATTTGAACTACAAGCACATGCTCCAATGCACAAAAGTTTGCTAAGAAATCACATGTGTGTCTTTGGGTGAATTTATAGGTCCCATGCAAGAAATGGGAAACAAATTCAAACATCTGGGTGTCGTGGCACGGCCAGAATGATTGAGAAACTTGGGTTTTTAATTCCTGTAAATCCAAAACACGGCTGAAAATGATGAAACTTGGCATGGTGTCATGACATGGCACCAACATGCTGCAGTAATTTTTTTGTCCAAATTGGGACAAGCTTTGGTGTAAGCTTCTTGCGAACTGGAGCTTCCCTCAAGAAAAGCTCATGGTTCTGAGAGGGAACGTATCACCTCCGTGTGCGAAACGACCTACGTACACTACCTTCTCTCGCCTTAATTTTTGTACACTGGCATATTAGACCAAATAGATGTATGGTGCCAAATTTTGGACTTATTCCGTGTCCGTTTGGCCTTTTTATAGATTAATTGAGTTTTTGGGCATTTAATGTGCATAATTCAAATTTGAACTACAAGCACATGCTCCAATGCACCAAAGTTGTTTGAAAAATAATATGTGTGTCCTTGGGTGAATTTCTAGGTCCCATGCAAGAGATGGGAGTGAAATTCAAACATCTGAGCATTATGGCTAGGCCGGAAAATTTGAGAAAATTGGTTTTTTAATTCCTGTAAATCCAAAATACGCCTGAAAATCATGAAACTTGGCATGGTGTCATGACATGGCACCAACATGCTGCGGTAATTTTTTTAGCCGAATTGGGACATGCTTTCGTGTAAGCTTCTCGCAAACCGGAGCTTCCCTCAAGAAGGCTCGTGGTTCCGAGAGGGAACGTGTCACCTCCGTCTGCGAAATGACATACATACACTGCCTTCTCCAGCCTTAATTTTTTTACACTGGCAGATTAGAGCAAATAGAAGTACCGTGCTAAATTTTGGAATTATTCCGGGTTTGTTTTGCCTTTTTTATACATTAATTGAGTTTCTGCGCATTTAATGTGCATAATTCAAATTGGAACTACAAGGACACGATCCAGTGCACCAAAGTTGTTTGAAAAATCACATGTATGTCCTTGGGTGAATTTCTCGGTCCCTTGCAAGAGATGGGAGTGAAATTCAAACATCTCGGCGTCGTGGCTCGGCCGAAAGGATTGATAAACTTGGTTTTTCAATTCCTGTAAATCCAAAACACGCCTGAAAATCATGAAACTCGGCATGGTGTCATGACATGGCACCAACATGCTGCGGTAATTTTTTAGGCCAGATTGGGACAAGCTTTGGTGTAAGCTTCTTGCAAACCGAAGCTTCCCTCAAGAAGGCTCGTGGTTCCGAGAGGGAACATGTCACCTCCGTGTGCGAAACGACATGCGTACACTGCCTTCTCCCGCCTTAATTTTGTTACACTGGCAGATTAGACCAAATAGAAGTTCTGTGCTAAATTTTGGAATTATTCCGGGTTCGTTTGGCCTTTTTTATTCATTAATTGAGTTTTTGTGCATTTAATGTTTATAATTCAAATTTGAACTACAAGCACATGCTCCAGTGCACCAAAGTTGTTTGAAAAATCACATGTGTGTCCTTGGGTGAATTTCTAGGTCCCATGCAAGAGATGGGAGTTAAATTCAAACATCTGGGCGTCGTGGCTCGGCCAGAAAGATTGAGAAACTTGGTTTTTTAATTCCTGTAAATCTAGAACATGCCTGAAATTCATGAAACTTGGCATGGTGTCATGACATGGCACCAATATTCTGCGATTATTTTTTTGGCCGAATTGGGACAAGCTTTGGTGTAAGCTTCTTTTAAACCGGAGCTTCCCTCAAGAAGGCTCAAGGTTCTGAGAAGGAACATGTCACCCCCGTGTGCGAAATGACATATGTACACTGCCTTCTCCCACCTTAATTTTTTTACACTGCCAGATTATACCAAATAGAAGTATCGTGCTAAATATTGGAATTATTCCGGGTTCGTTTGGCCTTTTTTATATATTAATTGTGTTTCTGCGCATTTAATGCGCATAATTAAAATTTGAACTACAAGCACAGGCTCCAGTGCACCAAAGTTGTTTGAAAAATCACATGTGTGTCCTTGGGTGAATTTCTAGGTCCCATGGCAGAGATGGGAGTGAAATTCAAACATCTGGGAGTCGTGGCTCAGCCAGAAAAATTGAGAAACTTGGTTTTTTAATTCCTGTAAATCCAAAACACGCCTGAAAATCATGAAACTTGGCATGGTGTCATGACATGGCACCAACATGCTGCGGTAATTTTTTTGGCCGAATTGGGACAAGCTTTGGTGTAAGCTTCTTGCAAACCGGAGCTTCCCTCAAGAAGGCTCGTGGTTTCGAGATGGAACACGTCGCCTCCGTGTGCGAAACGACATACGTACACTGCCTTCTCCCGCCTTAATTTTTTTATACTCATAGATTAGACCAAATAGAAGTACGATGCTAAATTTTGGAATTATTCCGGGTTCGTTTGGCCTTTTTATACATTAATTGAGTTTCTATGCATTTAATGTGCATAATTCAAATTTGAACTACAAGCACATGCTCCAGTGCTCCAAACTTGTTTGAAAAATCACATGTGCATCCTTGGGTGAATTTCTAGGTCCCATGCAAGAGATGGGAGTTAAATTCAAACATCTGGGTGTCGTGGCTCGGCCGGAAATATTTAGAAACTTGGTTTTTTCATTCCTGTAAATCCAAAACATGCCTAAACATCATGAAACTTGGCATGGTGTCCTGACATGGCACCAACATGCTGCGGTAATTTTTTTGGCCGAATTGGGACATTCTTTGGTGTACGCGTCTTGCAAACCGGAGCTTCCCTCAAGAAGGCTCAAGGTTCCGAGAGGGAACATATCACCTCCGTGTGCGACATGACATACGTACACTGCCTTCTCTCGCCTTAATTTTTTTACACTGGCAGATTAGACCAAATAGAAGTATCGTGCTCAGTTTTGGAGTTATTCCGAGTTTGTTTGGCCTTTTTATACATTAATTGTGTTTCTGCGCATTTAATGTGCATAATTAAAATTTGAACTACAAACACAGGCTCAAGTGCACCAAAGTTGTTTGAATAATCACATGTGTGTCCTTGGGTGAATTTCTAGGTCCCGTGCAAGAGATGGGAGTGAAATTCAAACATCTGGGTGTCATGGCTCAGCCAAAAAGATTGAGAAACTTGGTTTTTTAATTCATGTAAATCCAAATCACACCTGAAAAACATGAAACTTGGCATGGTCTCATGACATGGCACCAACATGCTGCGGTAATTTTTTTGGCTGAATTGGGACAAGCTTTGGTGTAAGCTTCCTGCAAACCGGAGTTCCCTCACGAAGGCTTGTGGTTCCGAGAGGGAACGTGTCACATCCATGTGCGAAACGACATACGTACACTGCCTTCTCCCGCCTTAATTTTTTTACACTCACAAATTAGACCAAATAGAAGTACCGTGCTAAATTTTGGAATTATTCCGGGTTCGTTTGTCCTTTTTTATACATTAATTGAGTTTCTGCGCACTCAATGTGCATAATTCAAATTTGAACTACAAGCACAGGCTCCAGTGCACTAAAGTTGTTTGAAAAATCACATGTGTGTCCTTGGATAAATTTCTAGGTCCCATGCAAGAGATTGGAGTGAAATTCAAACATTTGGGCTTCGTGGCTCGACCGGAAAGATTGAGAAACTTGGTTTTTTAATTCCTGTAAATCAAAAACACACCTAAAAATCATGAAACTTGGCATTGGTGGCATGACATGGCACCAACATGCTGCGGTAACTTTTTTGGCCGAATTGGGACAAGCTTTGGTGTAAGCTTCATGCAAACCGGAGCTTCCCTCAAGAAGGCTCGTAGTTCCGAGAGGGAACGTGTCACCTCCGTTTGAGAAACGACATACGTACACTGCCTTCTCCCGCCTTAATTTTTTTCACTGGTAGATTAGACCAAATAGAAGTACCGTGCTAAATTTTGGAATTATTCCGAGTTCGTTTGGCCTTTTTATACATTAATTGAGTTTCTATGCATTTAATGTGCATAATTCAAGTTCGAACTACAAGCACAGGCTCGAGTGCACCAAAGTTGTTTGACAAATCACATTTGTTTCCTTGGGTGAATTTCTCGGTCCCATGCAAGAGATGGGAGTGTAATTCAAACATCTGGGCGTCGTGGCTCGACCGGAAAGATTGAGAAACTTTGTTTTTTAATTCCTGCAAATCCAAAAGACGCCTAAAAATCATGAAACTTGGCATGGTGTCATGACATGGCACTAACATGTTGCGGTAATTTTTTTGGCCGAATTGGGACAAGCTTTGGTGTAAGCTTCTTGTAAACCGGAGCATCCCTCAAGAAGGCTCATGTTTCCGAGTGGGAACGTGTCACCTCTGTGTGCGAAACGACATACATACACTGCTTTCCCCCGCCTTAATTTTTTACACTGGAAGATTAGACCAAATAGAAGTACCGTGCTAAATTTTGGAATTATTCCGGGTTCGTTTGGCCTTTTTTATACATTAATTGAGTTTTTGCGCATTTAATGTGCATAATTCAAATTTGAACTACAAGCACATGCTCTAGTGCACCAAAGTTATTTGAAAAATCACATGTGTGTCCTTGGGTGAATTTCTAGGTCCCATGCAAGAGATGGGAGTGAAATTCAAACACTTGGGCGTCGTGTCTCGGCTAGAAAGATTGAGAAACTTGGTTTTTTAATTTATGTAAATCCAAAACACGCCTAAAAATCATGGAACCTGGCATGGTGTCATGACATGGCACCAACATGCTGCCGTAATTTTTTTGGCCGAATTGGGCCAAGCTTTGGTGTAAACTTCTTGCAAACCGGAGCTTCCCTCAAGAAGGCTTGTGGTTCCGAGAGGGAATGTGTCACCTCCGTGTGCGAAACGACATACCTACAATGCCTTCTGTGGCACCCCGGCTCAGAGCAACCAGTTTACCCTGCATTGCCAGCCCAGAGATCGAGTCTTCTGTCAATACACATCAACATGGTATAGAAACAACCGCTTTATTTATGCTAGTAGACTACATAGGTCTGATATTACATCGAGATACGAGGCCAGGAGGCACACATGGTGTTGTTGGACAGTATGTACATTATTAAATGAACATGACGGGGCCTCGATGTGATGGCCTGGCTTATTAGGGATGATAGACTACTCATATCAATAAGAAATTCCTTCTTTTCTGGGAGCCCATTCGGACAGAGCTCCAAAGTTAAGCGTGCTCAGCTTGGAGTAGTGTCGGGATGGGTGATCGACCGGGAAATTGCTCCCGGGTGCGCACGAGTGAGGACAAAGTGCGCAGAAAAGACTAGTATTGATCTATGGGGCCAGTCTAGATCCCGCCAGGAGTAACGACCACCGGCAGGTGTGTCGGGGGCGTTACAAGTTGGTATCAAAGCCGACCCTCGCGGTTACACGAATGGTTGCGGACAGGTGTGTGGTCATGTTGTTCATGACGTTTGTGACCCGTCGTGGCACACGACATGGCACATGTACTGGACTGGAAGCACAGACGTATGTGCCAAGAGGGAACATTCCTGTGGCCCGACGAGGATGTTGGTTCCTCTAAGTAGGGGTGTATGTGATGGCCTGCCTTATTAGGGATGATAGACTACTCATATCAATAAGAAATTCCTTCTTTTCCGGGAGCCCATTCGGACAGAACTCCAAAGTTAAGCGTGCTCAGCTTGGAGTAGTCTGGATGGGTGACCAACCGGGAAGTTGCTCCCGGGTGCGCACGAGTGAGGACAAAGTGCGCAGAAAAGACTAGTATTGATCTGTGGGGCCAGTCTAGATCCCGCCAGGAGTAACGACCACCGGCGGGTGTGTCCGGGGCGTTACACTCGATCACACGAACTACGCGGCAGTGGAAGAATGACGAGGTGGCACTCCATACCACAGGGCCACCGACGTGGACACGGCCTAGACGCGACATGTGCTCCGATGCGAACCGACTTACCTGAAAGCTGGCATAACACACCTAGTCAGTACATTGAATGTACTTGCATGCTCACAAGAAACATAAGCACGATGACAGACAATATCATGATAATTAATCCGGTTAAATCAATGCAAGAAAAACTACAGATGCAATGCAAACCATACGTGCCCCGAGTCTCATGGACTCGCTTTCCAGACGGTTAACTCGTAATCAAACGGTGACCATACCGGGGTCACACCTGAAACCAATCACTCATGAACACCTCAAGAGTTCATGATCCACCATGAACCAATGCATCACAACAATCAATTAGTTTGCAAGATTTATTAGAAAAGTTGATCGGTGTTGTGCCTTACTCACGAGTTATGCCCATAACCGAGGACGCGGCTATCGATAGATTAAATACACTCTGCAGAGGTAGCACTTTACCCACACTACGGAACACCTAGCCTCGCATTCCCATTCAGGTGGAGCAAAGTATTCCGACGAAACCCTCCCTTTGTCATGCTCTCTCCCCGGCCACTACGACCAACTCCCTCTCAGGGCTAGGTCTTGGGTGGCCCTGTGTCTACCAAAGACACCAACGGCCACCGTCGTGGCAAAACGGTCCCAAAGAGGGACAAGGTACCATAAAAAATGAGCAAACAAGGTTATGTTTGTCTACCGGGCCAGGGTAAGCACGCCCATAACCTTACCTCGCGGGAGGCACCAGTGAGAGCCACAACAAAGGACCGAATCAAGACCTTCCCACAAGGTAAATGTGGTCGCACTGAATTACAAATCCGATTCAGTGGCACCATGATGTGATCAACATCATATTCAAGTTGAAATTAATCAAGTTTAGCTTTGATAAAAACTTTTTATGATCAACATGATATAATGCCACAATCATTCACTATTCGTCATGCAATGCAAACAACAAAAGTCATGGATCCAACTTAACAACATAACATCTTGCAATACTTAGAACCAAAACTTCTCTGGTTATAACTCATTTTATTTACCAAGCAATATTTTTATTAGTTCTTTATTTAAATGAAAATATCATTTAGTAAATTAACTACCATTAATTTCCATAGCAATATGCATAGTGCAAAATCTTACTCTACTTAGCCAAACAACTTCATGCATTCAACCAGTAACTAAAACAAGCATATCAAGCATGGTGAAGTAACTAGAAATTAACTAAATTTATTTATCAAATTTTAAAATGCAAATAAACAATCATATTCAAGTAGAAAATCATAGATATTGAAATAACACCATCCAAATGCTGGTGTGGCTTGCCTTAGGGTAGAGGAGGATCACACGCCTCTTGGTTTGCTTCAAGACAAGCTTCTCCTTCTGAAAAAGAATTTAAAACCACAAAAATAATTGTCAAAACACATTCTGAAAATCACCAGAAATTCTAGACAGCAAGGAAAAATCCACCCTTTGGTGTGCCGCTAGAGCTTTCTGAGACCAAGACAATGCAAAAAGAATCAAATCATTTGGACTTATGGTTTAGAAGTGGTGGCTAGTCAAAGTTTGGTCAAATTTCTAAATAATATTTGAATTAAGCAGAAATCCTGGGGGGTGATGTCGAAGGCGTAAAACAGAAATACGCCTCGACTCATACCTCTTCGAGCGCGAATGGTGAGACCGACAGGTGGGTCCCGCGCGTCAGGAGAGAGAGGGGACGAGCGAGATCAGAGAGAGGCGGAGCTTCGCCGGAGCTTACGCCGGCGATGAGGGGGTTTTAGGCTAGGCTAGAGGGATAGGATTGCAGAGGGGCTCGAGGCGCACCTGCCCGTACCGGTGGCTTGGCGAGAGGTGGACGGAGCTGCTCGTGGTTGAGCTCACAAGCTACAGTGGTGGCCGGGTTTCGCCGGAGAGGTTGAAGACGACGGCTAGGGGCGGCTCCGAGGGCTTGGCGGCGTCTAGGCAGCACCAACGGACCAACAAGGCCCCGCCCAAGCAATTGCTTGAGCTCGAGAGGCCCTGGAGAGCGGCGGCTGGCCAGCGGGGCTCGCCGGAGTCCTTTGGTCGGGGCGATGGCCAGAGGCCTGCCCGACCAAGCTACGGTCATTCTACGTGTTCGTGGGGGTGGTGTGGAGTGGTGCTTGGCCAGGATTCAAGGTGGGGTCGCTTTATATAGCTGGAGCAAGGGGGGACCTGTCGCCTCCGGAGCTCTCTGGACACGTGGCGAACGGCAACGAGAAGCTCCAAGACGAGGGGGCAAAGGCTTAGCGTCAACGCAGGAGCTTGCCCACTCTCGCGGACGAGCACATGAGGCGATTGGGGAAGTGGACAAGTGCACGCGCGCACTGTGGCGTTTTGGCCGCAACGCGCCCATGCTTGCTACAGCGGCTCCAGCGTCAGCGGTCGCCAGGGAGCGGTCAAGGGTGATGGGTCGGGGCTTGTGGCATGGTGCGGCAGTCAGCGGCGAGCGCTGGAAGGAGCACGCACGAAACAGAGGGGAAAGCGCTAGCCAGAGCGCGTCGAGATGATGCCAGGCACCGTGTCCTCGCGCGTTCACCAAGCTAACATGGTCAAAACGACGCCCAGGAGAAGCCAAACCTTGTCTACGCGCTCGAACGTGCAGTGTTTAGTCTAGGAGAGGTGATGGTTCATGCCCAGGCCGACCAGACTTGACTCTACTAAGCTGACAAGTTTCTGTCCAAGAACTTGGTCACCATGTTTGGCCACCTTCTAGAAGGCCATTAGGTCTGATCTCCTGCGGTATAGGGTTTCTTCGGAGGGTGTTTTAGTTCAACAAAGATCAAGGCTAAAAGCTCAAGGAAAAATGTACTTGTTGTACAAACTAGACGTTTGGGCTAGAATAGAAATGATTTTCTATAGCAAAAATATTCCAAAAAGTGGGGCAATATTTTTGCATGGGAAGGTGAGCCAAGGTTCTAAGAATAGTTAGGAATTATCTCAGATTTTTCTGAGCAAGAAAAATTGGGGTTGCTTTGGAGCACAAGTTGCTGAAGTGAGTTTCAGAGAGAAAAATGAAAAATTTTCTTTTATGAAAAATATTCATTTGAGTATTTTGAGAATTTATCAGAGGAATAAAGTAGATAGTTCACTTGGGTGTAATCCAAGGATATGCCCAAGTGACAAGTCCAATTGAAATGATTCCAAAATCCAAATCAAATAAGGGCAAAAACCACGATAAAAACCAAGTCCGGAAAAGAGAGAGAAGGCAAGTCTGGAAAAAGAGAGAAGGCAAAATCCAGGCTGTCACAAACCTCACATACTTAAGATGAATCTCGTTCTCGAGATTCGGTTGCTTGGGAAAACCATTCTGGGTATGCAGTCCTTAAAAATTCCTCTCTTTCCTAGGTCGCTTCCTCTTCGGTGTGGTGCTCCCACTGAACCTTGTAAAACCTTCTTTCTTTGCTGTGGGTGACCCTTTCTGTCTGATCCAATATTTTGATTGGCTTTTCCTCATAAGTCAAATCCTTAGCCAATTCTATCTCTACCATATCAGTCCTTTTCTCCGGTGGCGAGATACATCTTCGTAGCTGTGATATGTGAAACACGTTGTGTACTTCTGACAGTTCCGTTTGCAATTCCAATTGATATGCAACCGTACCGACTTTGGCCATGATGGGGAATGGACCGATATATCTGGCTGCGAGGGTTCACCGTCAGAGGGTTAACGGTACCCTACGAGGTCATCGGGGGAACGGAGGGGGAAGAAACCGGAGCAGCAGTATAGATGACAGCGGGAAGAGGGTTCCTCATACGAGCAGCTACGAGAGCGATGCAAGCGCATGAAAGCTCCCGAGCTAACTCGTAGTTCAGGAGATAACTAGCGGTGATGTAGCAAGAAAGGTGGCTAGTGGGATGATCACATGCCGGATTAATCAAGGGAAAGCAGATACGCCCATTCTCGTGCAAAGATGGGTAGTAGAAAAGACCAGGGTGGGTGTGCATGCGAACCTCGTTGTAGCGCAAGTCTACAAGAGCCTCGAGAGCAGCAAACTGAACCACCTGAGATGGCGTAGAAGCAAGACCACCCTTAGTCGAACGAGTGTAAGCGCTGGAAGGGAAACTGTGGTGAAGGATGCTCGCGATACACTCAATACTCTGGATCAGCACCCTCTGGGTAGAGTCGTTGATACGTCTCCGTCGTATCTACTTTTCCAAACACTTTTGCCCTTGTTTTGGACTCTAACTTGCATGATTTGAATGGAACTAACCCGGACTGACGCTGTTTTCAGCAGAATTGCTATGGTGTTATTTACGTGCAGAAAAAAAGCTCTCGGAATGACCTGAAACTTCACGGAACATCTATTCGGAAATAATAAAAAATCCTTGCAAAAGATGAAGACCAGGGGGCCCACCACCTGTCCACGAGGGTGGGGGCGCGCCTGCCCCCCTATGGCGCACTCCCTACCTCGTGGGCCCCCTGGAGCTCCTCCGACCTCAACTCTAACTCTATATATTTGGTTTCGGAGAGAAAAAAATCAGAGAGAAGAATCCATCACGTTTTACGATACGGAGCCGCCGCCAAGCCCTAAAACCTCTCGGGAGGGCTGATCTGGAGTCTGTTCGGGGCTCCGGAGAGGGGAATCCATCACCATCGTCATCATCAACCATCCTCCATCACCAATTTCATGATGCTCACCGCCGTGCGTGAGTAATTCCATCGTAGGCTTGCTGGACGGTGATGGGATGGATGAGATCTATCATGTAATCGAGTTAGTTTTGTTAGGGTTTGATCCCTAGTATCAACCATGTTCTGAGATTGATGTTGCTATGACTTCTCTATGCTTAATGCTTGTCACTAGGGCCCGAGTGCCATGATTTCAAATCTGAACCTATTATGTTTTCACCAATATATGAGAGTTCTTGATCCTATCTTGCAAGTCTATAGTCACCTATTATGTGTTATGATCCGTTAACCCCGAAGTGACAATAATCCGGATACTTGCCGGTGATGACCGTAGCTTGAGGAGTTCATGTATTCACTATGTGTTAATGCTTTGGTCCAGTACTCTATTAAAAGGAGGCCTTAATATCCCTTAGTTTCCGCTAGGACCCCCCTGCCACGGGAGGGTAGGACAAAAGATGTCATGCAAGTTCTTTTCCATAAGCATGTATGACTATATTCGGAATAGATGCCTACATTACATTGATGAATTGGAGCTAGTTCTGTGTCACCCTAGGTTATGACTGTTACATGATGAACCGCATCCGGCATAATTCTCCATCACCGATCCATTACCTACGAGCTTTCCATATATTGTTCTTCGCTTATTTACTTTTCCGTTGCTATTGCTATCATCACTAAAAAATACCAAAAACATTACTTTTGCTACCGTTACCTTTTGCTACCGTTACCTTTTGCTACCGTTATGACTACTATCATATTACTTTGCTACTAAATACTTTGCTGCAGATATTAAGTTTCCAGGTGTGGTTGAATTGACAACTCAACTGCTAATACTTGAGAATATTCTTTGGCTCCCCTTGTGTCAAATCAATAAATTTGGGTTGAATACTCTACCCTCGAAAACTGTTGCGATCCCCTATACTTGTGGGTTATCAAGACTATTTTCTGGCGCCGTTGCCGGGGAGCATAGCTCTATTCTTTGAGTTACTTGGGATATATATCTTCTTATCATTATGAAGAACTTGAGAGATCCAAAACCAAGATTTATCCCTCAACTACGACGGGAGGTAAGGAACTGCCATCTAGCTCTGCACTTGATTCACCTTCTATTTTGAGTAAGCTTGTGACACCTAAACCTGCTTCTGCTATTCGTTCTCATATCTCGCATGTTATTGATGATGCCACTTCTGCTATGCATGATACTTATGATGAAACTAATTCTATGCTTGATACTATTGTGCCACTTGGTGAATTTCTTGATGAACAACTTGCTAGGGCTAGAGGGAATGAAAATATTGAACCTGATAATATTGATGAAAGTGATGATGAAGACTTGCCCGTTATTCCTAAAGGTTATGTTTTTGATAAAGAAGCTTCTTCTGTCGGATCTCGGATTCCGGCAGACCCTTAAGGTTCGAACTATGGGGTGCGCATGGAGATCTTTCCCCTACCAACTCGCGCTTCTATGGCTCGCAAGAAATCTAGGCTGGAAAGAAGAACACACAAAGGACACAAGGTTTATACTGGTTCGGGCCACCGATGTGGTGTAATACCCTACTCTAGTGTGTGGTGTGGTGGATTGACTCAGGGACTGATGATGAACAATACAGGAGGAAGAACGGCCTCGCGGGAGGTGTTCATGAGCTGGTGCGGTGTGTTCTACTCGGTCTGGATGCCCCTCCCTCTATGGTGGCTAGTCCTACTTATAGAGGCCCTGGTCCTCTTCCCAAAATGTGAGCGGGAAGGGCGCCAACAATTGGCCATTTTGAAGGGGAACATCTAGTACACGTTATCCTGACCAAAGGTGGTCTTCGGCTGCCAAAAGCACTGGTGATGACGCCGTCTTGGGCTCCACGATGACCTCCGTCCTGCCGCTCCGCTGGTCTTGGTCTCGTTGCACCGGAATGGTAACCTTTGCCTGATGCCTTGGACTGTGCTTGTTCCCTTTGCACCGAAGGGGAAACAAGGACACTGCACAGGCCGGTGCCCGCCTCGCGCCCGCCTGATCTCGATTGTCATGGCTTGCGTCACGGGCTCCTCGCGAGGTGCCCCTGCCTTGATCTCTTCGCCTCCTCGCAAGCCAGCCTGATGAGCCTGCTCCTGAGGAAGCTTCCTGTCGTCCGCCCCGCAGGGTTTGGCCCCTCGCGAGGGTCTTGAGTTTCAGCTGATGAAGCTGGGCCGCACTGCCCCCCCCCCCTCGAGCCACGCCACAGGCAGGCAAGTCTGGGGACCCTCGTTCCCAGAACACCGACAGTAGCCCTCGGGCACGAGGCGCGCCCAGGCTGGGCTTAGCAGAGAAGAGAAGGGGCAAGTGCGAAGCGCCGTGGGCCCCAATAGCCTGCGGCCTTGGGCGCCGCATGGCGACAGACTGGACATGGGCGTATGCGCTTCCCCACGACGCCTCGGCAACCGCACGACTTGACAAGTGCCTGCATGCAGAGAAATGGGTCATGATTACCTGCGATCGTGGTGGTCGGCGGTTAGCCTTCTCCAGCTATAAGTACGGGACTGTGCGAGGCTCGTTAGCGTATCCCTTCCTGCTACTCCTTTTCTTCTTCTTGGATACTCGCCATTCGCATGGCTCCGCCGAAGAGATTCTCGGCCGCGGAGAAAGGAAAAGCTCGTCCGGCAGGGCCAGACTCCCCACCGACCAAGCGCAGCTGGGGCCGCCCTTGCAAGCACCCCGTGGTCCCCGCAGTGGCTTCCCGTGGCCATGGAGGCGGTTCCCTGCGCGGTGGTGAGCGCCCGGTTGCCGATGGGAGGCACGCCGTGGTCGCGAGCCCCCCTCCCTAGGCCGCGCTTTCGCTCGGCGGAGGTGCTGCCGGAGTTCATCGCGTGGTCGGCGGACCCAACCAGCACCTGGCCCCAGCTCCTCCGTTTCTTTGTAGGTGAGCTGTCGGCCGGCGCTCGGGGCGTCCTCTGGCTTCAGGTGGATGGTTGCTGCAGTAGGGCCTCCTGGGCTTCACTAGAGGTCTCCGCTTCTCGGAAAGCAGTCCTGACCCGCGGCTGGCAAACGTTTGCCCGTGCGCGCGGCCTGAGCCGGCGGTGCACCCTGCACTTCAAATTCGATGGCGACGCCACCCTCTACATGAGGGTGTTCGGGGAAGATGGTCGCCGCGCTGGGTGCTGCCCCGAAGACGATGACCACAGCCGCCTGCCCAGCCCTGGTGCTAACCAGGATGAAGACGGCGGCGCTCAGGGCTCGCCAAGCTTCGGTGACTCTTTCTCAGGCAGCAGCTCCTCCAGCGGTGGCCGCGACCAGCCCCCGCGCCATCACGCCCGCCTAGGTGAAGGTAGCGGGTGAGCCCGCCGTCGCGCCCCGGTGAAGCGAGAGGAGGGATCCGCCTGAGCCCCCAGAGGCAGATTGAGCTTTCGCCGCAAGTTGGTGCCGAGCAAGTCGTGCCCATTTTGTTTTTCTTCTTTCCCTACGCAGAAAAAGAAGGTAGTATAGGGACCTATGGGGGCGTGTTAGAACTGTTGCTGTTAATCATCATGCTACTTCCGCTATTTCCACGCTATGTTTCCGCGCCGCGTGCCCATGTGCGGGAATTATTTAGCTCAGTGGGGCTTGACGTGGTCCTCACCTCCCGAGGCTGAGGCCTCGCCGCGCGCTTCATGTCCTACAAGGATTGGCTGGAGGAGTAGCCTTCGGTCTGGTTGTGGGGGCAATCGGCCCAGGTCCTCTGCTCGTGTTGCGATGCCCGTGGGGCACGGACTGGGAGGGGTGCTCCCGCAGCGGACCCGGACAGGAAAGCTTCAAACGATCGGGGCGGAAAACACTCGCGAGGGCGCCCGCGAACCTCCCTCGCGAGATTTGCGAGAGAAAACGAGGCAAGTGAGTGAAAAAGATAAAGAGTCAAAAGCCTGGGACGGCAACAACTCGAGTAAAACTTCAAACAGGAACGAACAAGCCAACTAGAGAAAGCAAATGAAAAAGCCGCGTCTGACACCTATTCTAGTCTTCGTCGTCTTCTCACCAGCACGGAGCTAAGTGCTGCCACTGGGCGTGGGTGGGAGCCCCCGAGGCCCGAGGGCGGCACTTCGAAGACTCCGGGGCGTGTACAGCCTCACTCATTATTACGTGAGAGTATCACGGGCGGCGAGCTTCACAAGAATTGGCCTTCTTCACAGGCACCGGGCCTTTCCCAAACCGCGGCAGCTTCACAGGCATTGGCCTTCTTCACATGCACCGGGCCTTTCCCAAAATGCAGCAGCTTCACAGGCATTGGCCTTCTTCACAGGCACCGGGCCTTTCCCAAAATGCGACAGCTTCACAGGCACCGGGCCTTTCCCAAAATGCAGCAGCTTCACATGCATTGGCCTTCTTCACAGGCACCGGGCCTTTCCCAAAATGCGGCAGCTTCACAGGCACCGGGCCTTTCCCAAAATGCGGCAGCTTCACATGCATTGGCCTTCTTCACAGGCACCGGGCCTTTCCCAAAATGCGGCAGCTTCACAGGCATTGGCCTTCTTCACAGGCACCGGGCCTTTCCATAGGCGGTAGGCCTCGCTCATGGATAGAACCTCCGGAGATGTTGAATGTTCCATGCGTTCTGGACGGGTACCCTCTCCGGGGTCTCCAAGCGCGCGGAGCCAGGCCTGGAAACATGAACAACCTTGAATGGGCCCTCCCAAATGGGAGAGAGCTTGTGCAGCCCCTCCCTGGAGAGAACCCGTCTGAACACGAGGTCCCCTACCTCAAGAGTTCTGGGGCGGATGTTGCGGCAGTGGTATCGCCGCAGCGCCTGTTGATACCTTGCCACTCGTAGCATGGCTTCTCGATGACGTTCCTCGCCCAGCACGAGATTCGTCCCCCGCATGGCGTCCTGCTGTGTCTCGTCGAATGCCAGGCCCCCCCGCGGAGCAACGCCTGACCTCATGACGGAGGACAGCCTCTGCTCCATAGACGACGAAGAACGGGGTCTCACCAGTCGGCTTGGCTGCGGTTGTGCGGATAGACCACAGCACGGACTGGAGCTCGTCGTACCAGCCCCTGCCGCAAGCCTCCAGCTTCTTCTTAAAGGTCCTGGCTTTGAGGCCCCTCAGGACCTCTGCGTTGGCTCGCTCGGCCTGGATGTTGCTCCGGGGGTGTGCCACCGAGGCGTAGCATATCTGTGTTCCAAGGTTAGCATAGTATGTTTTGAAGAGATTACTGGTGAATTGCGAACCGTTGTCGGTGATGATGCGGTTAGGCACCCCAAACCGGCTCACGAGACCCTTGATGAACTTGACTGCGGAGCCTGCTGGGATGTTGCGGACAGCTACAACCTCAGCCCACTTGGTGAACTTGTCCACAGCGACGTAGAGGTAGTGATAGCCCCCTGGCGCCCGAGGGAACGGGCCCAGAATGTCTAGCCCCCAAACTGCGAATGGCCATGAGAGGGGTATAGTCTGTAGACCCCCTGCCGGCTGATGGATCTGCCTAGCGTGGAACTGGCAGGCCTCGCAAGCCTTCACCAGCTCAACGGCGTCGCTGAGTGCTGTGGGCCAGTAGAATCCACTACGGAACGCCTTGCCGACGAGGGTTCGTGACAATGAGTGGTGCCCACAGTCTCCATCGTGTATGTCCGCCAGCAGCTCCTTCCCTTGCTCTCTGGAGATGCAACGTAGGGACACGCCATTCGGTCGCTTCCAGTAGAGCTCCCCATCCTTGATGAAGTAAGACGTGGCCTGTCGCGCTACATGCTCTGCCTCCTCCTCGCTCTCCAGCAGGGTCCCTTGCATCAAGTAGTTCATGAGCTCTGCGATCCAACACCCTTCCTGAGGCTCTAACGCCAGGAGCAGGCATGCCCCTGAAGCCAGGCCGCAGGCCGGAGCTCCCTAGGTACGCGGCTAAGGGAGCTCCTCCCTTGGTTGTGCCGTGCTCGATAGTGACAATGCTGCCGAGGGTTTGAAGAGCCGCTCCTCGAAGACGCCAAACTCCTGAGGCAGCCGCCTAGATGCCCTCTTGGCAATGTCATCAACCTCTTGATTGGTGTCGCGAGGCACATGCTGCAACTCCAGCCCCCAGAACTGCTTCTCCATCTTGCGAACCTCAGCGAGGTAGGCTTCCATGTGCTCATCCTTTGGTTCGTATATCTTGTTGGAGAAGTTGACGAGGAGCTGCGAATCGCCCTTGATGATGAGGCGCTTTACCCCTAAGGCAATTGCGACTTTCAAGCCTACTATCAGGCCTTCATACTCTGCTATGTTGTTGGAGACCTTTTCTCCGTGCTAGAAACAGAGTTGCACGGCGTAGTAGAGTTTGTCCTGGGTAGGGGATACGAGCACTGTGCCAGCTCCCACGCCGTGTCGGGAGAATGCCCCATCGAAGTACATGACCCAGCCGTCTGGTGCCTCACTTCCCAGAGAAAGTGATCGGTCCTCGCCTGCCTCGAGACCCGGTGCTTCTGCCCATTCTGCCACTAAATCCGCAAGTGCGGCTCCCTTGATGACTCTGGTCGTACTGAATTCTAGCTGAAATGCCTGTAGTTTGATATTCCATTCAGCGACTCTTCCAGCTGAGTTGGGGCTCCTGAGTACCCTTTCTAAGTGGTATGCTGAGACGACTTTGACAGGATGGCCTTGGAAATAGTGTCGCAGCTTACGTGAGGCCACTAATAGCGCGAGGAGGAGTTTCTGAGGCATGGGGTACCGCGCCCTTGCGTCCCGTAGCACCATGTCGACGAAGTACACGGGATGCTCAACGAGGTTGAGGGTGCTGGCGCAGCTTGCATCCTCCAGAGGTCGAGGCGTCTCCTGAGATGGTGGAGCCCCCAGTGCTTGGTCGCTTGGAGAGGCCTCTCCTGCCCCAGGTGCATTCTCCTGTTGCGGTTGTTCCCCTCCGGCTGCGGTCATGGTCCTCGCGAGGCCCTCTTGGCTTTGCTTTGCTTCAGCCCGGACGGTTGCTGCGGCCTTGGTCCGGCGCTCCTCCCTGACCACCACCAGGGCTGCGCTAGCGGAGTAGGGGGTGGCCGCAAGGTAGAGCACCAGGGGCTCCCGTGGACGCGGAGCTACCATCACTGGTGGGCTGGTAAGGTACCTCTTGAGATCTTGGAATGCCTTGTCGGCCTCTTCAGTCCATTCGAAGGGCCCTTCTTCTTCATCAGCTTGAAGAAGGGCAATGCTCGTTCCCCCAGCTTGGAGATGAAGCGCCCTAGCGCGGTTACATGCCCGGTGAGCTTCTGCATCTCCCTGAGGGTCCTTGGTGGGCTCATGTCTTCGACTGCTTTGACCTTCTCCGGGTTGGCCTCGATGCCCCTGTGGGACACGAGAAAACCTAGGAGCTTGCCTGAGGGGACCCCAAACACGCACTTCTCCGGGTTGAGCCGTAGGTCCACTTCGTTGAGGCTCGCAAAGGTTTCTTCCATGTCTTGTATCAGGGTTTTTGCCTCCCGGGACTTCACCACAATGTCGTCGACGTAAGCTTCAGCGTTCCTCCCGAGCTGCCGGCCTAAGGCGATGTGCATCAGCCGCTGAAAGGTTGCGCCTGCGTTGCGCAACCCAAATGGCATGCGCGTGTAGTAGTACACTCCACATGTGGTCAGGAAAGCCGTTTTTTCCATGTCTTGTACCGCCATCTTGATCTGGTGATAGCCCGAGAAGGCATCTAGGAAGCACAATAGGTCACACTCTGCGGTAGAGTCGACTATCTAGTCAATGCGGGGGAGCGGAAATGGATCCTGTGGGCAGGCTTTGTTGAGGTTGGTGAAGTTGACACACATGCGTTCCTTTCCTCCCTTTCCTCCCTTTGTAGAGGACCTCGCGGATAACTCCTGCCGCTTCTAGCTTCTGGGTTCTTGAAAGATGAAAGCTTGTTTCTAAGTGGACCGTCGCCTCGCCTTCTGCTTCACGGGGCGCACGTTGGGGCACACGTTGAGGTGATGCTCAATCACACCCCTCCGGACCTTGCTAACTGATCAGGTTCCCATGCGAACACCTTCTTGTTCGCATGCAAAATCTTAATGCGAAAGAACGTCACTTTATATTGCCCCTCGTGATATGAACCTTTATTATGCAGTCCGTCGCTTTTATTATTTCCACATCACAAGATCGTATAAAGCTTATTTCTCCCACACTAATCATACATATTTAGAGCAATTTTTATTGCTTTGCACCGATGACAACTTACTTGAAGGATCTTATTCAATCCATAGGTAGATATGGTGGACTCTCATGGCAAAACTGGTTTAAGGGTATTTGGAAGCACAAGTAGTATCTCTACTTGGTGCTGAGAATTTGGCTAGCAAGAGGGGGAAAGGCAAGTTCAACATGTTGGATGATCCATGACAACATACTTTATCTCAGATATAAGGAAACATAACCCATTACGTTGTCTTCCTTGTCCAACATCAACTCTTTAGCATGTCATATTTTGATGAGTGCTCACAATCATAAAAGATGTCAATAATAGTATATTTATATGTGAAACCTCTCTTTCCTTATTACTTCCTATTAATTGCAACGATGACCAAAGCTATGTCTGCCAACTCCCAACAACTTTTAATCATCACACTCTTTCTGTGTGAAGTCATTACTATCAATAAGATCAATATGAAATTTTTTTTCTTCTTATTCTTTTTCTCTTTTCTTTTATTCACCCAAGATCATAGTAAGAAAATCAAGCCCTTGACTCAACACTAATCGTTTTTATATAGCTCACGGACTCGATTACATAGAGAGATCATAAGGCAAAACTCAAAACTAGATCATGCCATAAACTTTATTCTACTAGATCAAAATACTACTAATAGGATCGAACTAAGGAAAATGGTAAAGATAAGAGTTGTGATTGTGATACGATACCGGGGCACCTCCCCCAAGCTTGGCGGTTGCCAAGGGGAGTGCCCATACCCATGTGATTATATCTCCTTGGTTGGTGAAGATGGAGGTGATGGATAGTCGCACATCGAGCGTAAGAGGTCCTCTAGCTTGCGAATAATGCCCTTGAGTGAAAAGATATGCTCCTTCAACAAAATATTTTCACTTGTGAGATACTTATTTTGAATACGAGTTAACTCAATCATCTGGAAAGCTTCGATCTCAGTCGGGGTAAGAAGGTTGTGATCAAGTTGAAGGATGTCTTCTGTTGCGGAGCTTGGTTCTCCATGGCCTTCTGGATCCCTTCATCCTTGTTGATCTCCATGGGTTCTTCCCTCTTCAGCTCTATCTTCATTAGCCAGGTATCCTTGTCACCGTTGTTGGAGGAGGGGGACGACATGATGCCTGGCCTTGACAACCCTGACAGAGAACAGCCCAAAACAAGAACAGAGGATATCTGCGTGATACGGGAGTCAAAACCTTCGGGAGAATATATATAGTGAATTTTTACCAACCAAAATACGTATCGTGCAAGAAAACAGAGTCCGGAAGGCACACGAGGAGCTCACGAGGTAGGGGGCGCACTCAGGGGGTAGGGCGCGCCCTCCACCCTCGTGGAGCCCTCGTGTCCTTCCCGGACTGCTACTTAACTTTCTATTTTTCTAAATATTCCAAAATGGAGAAATATTGCCTTAAAAATTGTTTTGGAGTCGGTTTACTTACCGTACCACATACCTATTCCTTTTCAGAGTCTGAAACGTTTTGGAAAGTGTACCTTATGTATTCCTCTAGGGTTACGGTTTCAATAATATTGGTTTCAATATTTATGGGATTACCTGAGATATAATGTTTGATTCTTTGACCGTTTACCACCTTCAGATTTGTGCCTTCGAAATTGTTGATTTTTATGGCACTGGAACGATAGACCTCCTCGATAACTTAGGGGCCTTCCCATTTAGAGAGAAGTTTTCCTGCAAAAAATCTTAAATGAGAGTTGTATAGCAATACATAATCACCTACATTAAACTCACGCTTTTGTATCCTTTTGTCATGCCATCTTTTAACCTTTTCTTTAAACAACTTGGCATTTTCATAAGCTTGGGTTCTCCATTCATCAAGTGAGCTAATATCAAGTAGCCTCTTTTCACCGGCAAGTTTGAAATCATAGTTGAGCTCTTTAATAGCCCAATATGCCTTATGTTCTAGTTCGAGAGGTATGTGACATGCTTTTCCATATACCATTTTATACGGAGACATACCCATAGGATTTTTATATGTAGTTCTATAGGCCCATAATGCATCATCAAGTTTCTTGGACCAATTCTTTCTAGACCTATTGACAGTCTTTTGCAAAATTAATTTGAGTTCTCTATTACTCAATTCTACTTGACCACTAGACTGTGGGTGATACGGAGATGCAATTCTATGATTGACGTCATATTTAGCAAGCATTTTACGAAAGCACCATGAATAAAATGTGAACCACCATCAGTCATTAAATATCTAGGGACTCCAAACCTCGGAAAAATAACTTCTTTAAGAATTTTAATAGATGTGTTATGATCAGCACTACTAGTTGGAATAGCTTCTACCCACTTAGTAACGTAATCAGCAACAACTAAAATATGTGTATATCCATTAGAGGTAGGAAAAGGTCCCATATAATCAAAGCCCCAAACATCAAACGGTTCAATAACAAGTGAATAATTCATAGGCATTTCTTGACGTCTACTAATATTACCAATTCTTTGACATTCATCACAAGATAGGACAAACTTATGGGCATCCTTGAAGAGAGTAGGCCAATAAAAACCTGATTGCAATACCTTATGTGCAGTTCTATCTCCCGCGTGGTGTGCTCCATAAGTTTCTGAGTGGCACTTGCATAGGATCTGTTCCTGTTCCTGCTCAGGTACACAATGTCTAATAACACCATCTACTCCTTCTTTATAAAGATGTGGGTCATCCCAAAAGTAATGTCTCAAATCATAGAAGAACTTTTTCTTTTGTTGGTATGTGAAGCTAGGTGGTATAAATTTAGCAACTATGTAATTAGCATAATCAGCATACCAAGGGGTACTATGAGAAGTACTTATGACATTTAATTGTTCATCAGGAAAGCTATCATCAATAGGTAGTGGGTCATCAAGAACATTCTCTAACCTAGATAAGTTGTCTGCAACAGGGTTCTCAGCTTCTTTCCTATCAACAATATGCAAATCAAATTCTTGTAGCAAGAGAACCCATCTAATAAGTTTAGGTTTAGCATCTTTCTTCTCCATAAGATATTTAATAGCAGCATGATCAGTGTGGATAGTTACTTTAGAATCAACATTATAAGGTCTGAACTTATCACAAGCAAATACAACTGCTAAAAGTTCTTTTTCAGTAGTAGCATAATTTCTTTGAGCATTGTCTAGAGTCTTACTAGCATAATGGATAACATTTAATTTCTTATCAACTCTTTGCCCTAGAATAGCACCTACATCATAATCGCTAGCATCAAACATAATTTCAAAGGGTAAATTCCAATCAGGTGGCTAAACAATAGGTGCAGAGACTGATGCTTTCTTAAGTATTTCAAATGCTTCTACACAATCATCATCAAAGACAAATGGTATATCTTTTTGTAATAAATTAGTCAGAGGCCGAGAAATTTTTGAGAAGTCCTTAATGAACCTCCTATAAAATCCGGCGTGACCAAGGAAACTTCTTATACCATTGATGTCCTTGGGACATGGCATCTTTTCAATAGCATCAACCTTGGCTTTATCAACTTCAATACCTCTTTCAGAAACTTTATGCCCCAAGACAATACCCTCATTAACCATAAAGTGGCACTTTTCCCAATTCAAGACAAGATTAGTTTCTTCACATCTCTGCAAAACTTGATCGAGATTGCTCAAGCAATCATCAAAAGAAGATCCATAGACGGAAAACTCGTCCCTGAAAACCTCACAAATCTTTTCACAGAAGTCAGAGAATATAGCCATCATGCATCTTTGAAAGGTAGCAGGTGCATTACATAAACCAAAAGGCATACGTCTATAGGCAAAAGTACCAAAAGGGCATGTAAAAGTAGTCTTTGATTGATCTTTAGCCGACACAGGTATTTGAGAGAAACCAGAATAACCATCTAGAAAGCAATAATGTGTATGTTTGCATAATCTTTCTAGCATTTGATCGATAAAAGGTAAGTGGTAATGATCTTTCTTAGTATCCTTATTTAATTTGCGGAAATCAATTACCATCCTATAACATGTAATAATTGTTTGTGGAATCAATTCATCTTTATCATTACGAACAACAGTAATACCTCCCTTCTTAGGGACACAATGAACAGGACTTACCCACTGACTATCAGCAACGCGGTAAATTATATGTAACGCCCTCGATGCGGCCATATCTCCCACGTGTCGAAGCACGACTTAGAGGCATAACCACATTGAAAGCAATGTCGCAAGTGAGGTAATCTTGACACAACCCATGTAATAAAATAGGGGAAGAAGTTACATAGTTGGCTTACAATCGCCACTTCACAGAATTACATGAATAAAGCATAACATCAACCAAATACAATCAAGGTCCGACTATGGAACCAAAAAAAAGAAGAACCCCAAATGCGACAAGGTCCCCGATCGACCCCAACTGGGCTCCACTACTGATCAACTAGAACGAAACACCACAAAGGACAAGATCTTCATCGAGCTCCTCCTGAGCTTGGTTGCATCATCTGCACGGACTCATCGGCACCTGCAAGCTGGTTTTGGAAGTATCTGTGAGCCACGGGGACTCAGCAATCTCGCACCCTCGCGATCAAGACTATTTAAGCTTATGGGTAAGGTAAAAGGTATGAGGTGGAGCTGCAGCAAGCGACTAGCAAGTATGGTGGCTAACTTATTCGCAAAAGAGAGCGAGAAGAGGAGGCAAAGCGCGTGCGAGAAACTAGAGAGCAACCTGCGCAAACATTACTCCAACACCGTGTCCACTTCCCGGACTCCGCCGAGAAGAGGCCATCACGGTAACACACTCAGTTGATTCATTTTAATTAATTAAGGTTCAAGTTATCTACAACCGGACATTAACAAATTCCCATCTGCCCATAAACGCGGGCACGGCTTTTGAAAGTTTAATCCCTGCAGGGGTGTCCCAACTTAGCCCATCACAAGCTCTCACGGTCAACGAAGGAATAGACCTCCTCCCGAGACATTCCGATCAGACTCGGTATCCCGGTACAAAAAGACATTTCGACAGGGTAAAACTAAACCAGCAAAACCGCCCGAATGTGCCGACAAATCCCGATAGGAGCTGCACATATCTCTTTCTCAGGGAACACTCAGATGAGACTAGCTACGAGTAAAACCAATCCTCAAGTTTCCCCGAGGTGGCCCCGCAGGCAGCTCAGTTCGGACCAACACTCAGAGGAGCACTGGCCCTGGGGGGGTTAAAATAAAGATGACCCTCGGGCTGGCCAACCCAAGGGAAAGAAAAGGCTAGGTGGCGGATGGTAAAACCAATGTTGGGCATTGCTGTAAGAGCTTTACTTAAGGCGAACTATCAAGGGGTTCCCATTATAGCCCAACCGCGTAAGGGACGCAAAATCCGGGAACATAACACCGATATGACGGAAACTAGGGCGGCAAGAGTGGAACAAAACACCAGGCATAAGGCCGAGAATTCCACCCTTTACCCAGTATATGGATGCATTAATTAAATAAGATATATAGTGACATCCCAACAAATAAACATGTTCCAACAAGGAACAACATCTCCATGTTCCAACAAGGAACAAACTTCAATCTTCTCCTGCAACTAACAACGCTATAAGAGGGGCTGAGCGAAGCGGTAACATAGCCAATCAACGGTTGGTAGGACAAGGTGGGTTAGAGGCTTGGTTCAACAATATAGGAGGCATGATAATCAAGTGGTAGGTATCGCAGCATAGGCATAGCAAAAGAGCGAGCAAACTAGCATAGCAAAGATAGTAGTGATTTCAAGGGTATGATCATCTTGCCTGAAATCCCGCAAGGAAGAAGAACGAGTCCATGAAGAAGACAAATGGACGTAGACGAATGGTTCCTCACAAGCACGACGTTACCGAAACCAACCCGAAGAAGCAACACCGGAAAGAAGCACACAACATAGTAAACAACCAACACAAGAACATGGTATGATATGCGGGATGCGGTATGCGATGCATATGCATGATTGGACAAGGAATGCATGAACCTGGCCTCAACTTGGGAATCCAAGTGTGCCACTGGAAAGATGAGATGAAATCGCTTGAAAACGATATAAAGAACGCCGGAATCGGAGTTACGGTTTGGAAATGGCAAGCGATTCAAAAATGACACCGGTCTGCGATTTACAGCAAGTAGCCATCTAAATGCAATGAGATGAACATGCTACAGCACCCAAACATGACAAAAGAATACATGGCAGGGATGCATACAAGATGCTTAACAAAAGTCTAGCACTGAGCTACGGCCAATTCATCCAATAACAGGTTCAAACAAGCATGGCAAAAATGCATATGGCAAACAGATCTCAGACTTAGTGAAATTAACACTTGTCTGGAATTTCAGATCAGGTAGCTCTCTTCGGAGCAACAAAACTATAGGTTACAGGACCTGAACATGGAAAAGTAAAACATGGAATGGAGCTACTCAAAGAGCTTAACAAAAGTCCCTTAGTGACCTTGAGCCAAAAGGGATCAGAAAATACAATTAAAAGCATGTGAACATGGCAAAAACATAATCAGTTTTCATACTTAGTGAAAACTGACACATGCTGAAACATAACTCAAGTAGGCATGTTTACGAGCTCGATGCACTCACTACGGTGCAAGTCATGGTAAGACAAGCATACATCCATCAAGAAGGAACAAAATTCTATCTAGGCATGGCAAGAACAAAAGCATAGGATGCACGGATCAACTACAACATCACCGGCAAAATTGCAAACAAGTTGACAATCTGCTCAGATTCACAAAGTAGCAAAAGTAGAGCTCGATTGACTCAAGCTAGGGTGCTCCATAATTGCAAACAAAGACATGGATGGATAGAGCACTACAATATTAACAAAACATCCTTACTGATCATCCTCAAAAGAGGCACGGATCACTAGGAAACAACATGAACATATGGCATCATGAGATAAACAGCTCCAGGACTTAGTGAAATTACTAAGTCCCTGAAAACAGAATTAGCAAGTGCACCACTTTGCAAGCTTGCACAAGTCACCACACACATCAAAAAAATACATGAGTTGCACCACTGGAAAGATGACAAAACCCTTAACAAAACACATGTAGAGCACATGGGCATATCATGCACACATTAATCATCGCAAAAATGACAAAAAGCTAAATGGGGTAGCAGATCTGACAATAATCTCAAGTAGCACTCTTCCAATAGCATTTCGGGCATCAAGATGAACTCAAATGAAAATGATGCAATGGAATGAAATGATGTACTCTCTGAGGTGAACATTTTGATATGCTATATGCATGAATCGGAGCTACGGATGCGAAGTTACGACATGATGAACATGGGCACTTGGATCTGGGAATCTCGGGGACTTGGTAGAATTTCATCGAGCGTCAAATAGTTATGAGTCGCACGGGCGGGATTTAGTCGGGCTGCTCACCACTGGGCCGAGACAAAAACGAAGAAGAAGCAAGGCAGGCCTAGCGAGGCCGGCGCGTTGGGCCGAAGATGGGGCCCGCGAAGAGGTCAACGGGGATGCGTGGATCGGGCTCCTCCTGATCGAGCGAGGCGGCGGCCACTCCGGTGCTCCAGCGACGGCGAGCGGCGCCGGACGAAGGGCGTTGGAGGGCGAGGGATCCGGCGGTGGCGGCTCTGTTCCCGGGTGAAACCGACGACGGGAGGCGAGGCCAGCGTCGAGAGAGCTCCGCTCCGGCAAATCCCCATGGCGGCGAGGTCGGTGGAGGTCGCCGGCGAAGTTCGCGGCGAAGGTGGCGTCGTCCGGCGAGAGAGAAGGCAGCGGAGGAGAGCACCAGCGAGAAGGCGCACGGCGGCGGGCGTGTCTCGGGCGGCGGGGCAGGCGCGTCTCGGGCGGCGGCGGCTTGGGCCTGGGCGGGCCGGATCTGGGCGCCGCGGGCCGCGGTGGTGAGGGAGCTGGCTGGTGACGCGTGGAGGCACGCGATTGGAAGAGAGCGGCGGCGGGGGTGATGTGGCATCTCCTCATTGGCCGGAGTGAGGTGACCGGGCGGGGTGGACATGTCCGGCCGGTGAGGACACGTCCGGCGGCGCGCGGGGAGGAATTTTAGGGTTTGGACTGCGGGATTTTTGGAGGGAGACACATATTTATAGGTAGAGGGAGCTAGGAGAGTCCAAATGAGGTGCGGTTTTCGGCCACGCGATCGTGATCGAACGATCTAGATGATGGCGAAGGCTTAGGTGGGTTTTGGGCCACTTTGAAAGGGTGTTGGGCTGCAACACACACGAGGCCTTTTCGGTCCCTCGGTTAACCGTTGGAGTATCAAACGAAGTCCAAATGATACGAAACTTGACAGGCGGTCTACCGGTAGTAAACCAAGGCCGCTTGGTAAGTCTCGGTCCAATCCGGAAATGTTTAATTCCCACGCACGAGAAGAAGGTAGAAATGACCACCGGAGGAGAACGGAGCGCCGGATTGCAAAACGGACAACGGGAAGAAATGCTCGGATGCATGAGACGAACATGTATGCAAATGAAATGCACATGATGACATGATATGCAAAGCATGACATGCAAGCAATGACAAGGCAACAACAGCGAATAACTAGAGGACACCTGGCACATTGGTCTCAGGGCGTTACATTATACCTGCCTCTAGAAGCTTTAGTATTTCTTTTCTTACCACTTCTTTCATTTTAGGATTCAGACTTCGTTGAGGATCACGAATTGGTTTGGCATTTGCTTCCAAATTTATTTTATGTTGACATAGAGTGGGACTAATGCCCTTAATATCATCAAGAGTATATCCAATAGCAGCACGGTGCTTCTTCAGAGTTTTCAATAATCTTTCTTCTTCATGTTCTGAAAGGTTAGCACTAATAATAATAGGATATATCTTCTTTTCATCAAGATAAGCATATTTAAGATTATCAGGCAACGGTTTAAGCTCAAACACGGGATCACCCTTAGGTGGAGGGGATCCCCTAGGATTTCAATAGGCAAATTGTGTTTCATAATAGGTTCCTGTTTAAAGAATACTTCATCTATTTCCCTTCTTTCATTCATAAACATATCATTCTCATGGTCTAGCAAATATTGTTCTAAAGGATCACTAGGAGGTACGGCAATAAAAGCAAGACCAATAATTTCATCCTTACTAGGAAATTCTTCTTCTCGGTGTTGTTTACTAAATTTAGAGAAATTAAATTCATGAGTCATATCATCCAAGCCAATAGTAACAACATTCTTTTCGCAGTCTATCTTAGCATTAACAGTGTTCAAGAAGGGTCTACCAAATATAATGGGACAAAAGCTATCTTGTGGGGAACTAAGAACAAGAAAATTAGCAGGATATTTAGTTTTCCCGCACAAGACATCAACATCTCTAACAATTCCCACTGCTGAAATAGTATCTCTATTAGCAAGTTTAATTGTGTCATCAATATCTTCTAACTCAGCAGGTGCAATTTCATGCTTGATTTCTTTATACAAGTCATAAGGTATAACACTAGCACTAGCACCCATATCACATAAGCCATGATAACAATGTTCTCCTATTTTAACAGAAATAACAGGCACGCCTACCACAGGTCTATGTTTATCTTTAGCACAAGGTTTAGCAATTCTAGCAGTTTCACCGCAGAACTGAACAACATGCCCATCAATATTATCAGACAAGAGATCTTTAACAATAGCAATATTAGGTTCTACTTTAACTTTCTCATGAGGTGTATATGTTTTAATATTGCTTTTACGAACCATAGTTGAAGCTTTAGCATGATCCTTTATCCTAACAGGGAAAGGTGGTTTCTCAACATAACAAGTAGGAACAATAGGATCATTATAAGTGACAGTCTTTTCTTCAACTTTAATTGGTGCAACTACTTTTTCTTCTATGGGAGGATGATATTTAAACCACTTCTCCTTAGGGAGATCAACATAAGTAGCAAAAGATTCATAGAAAGAAGCTACTAACTCAGAATCAACTCCATATTTAGTGCTAAACTTATGGAAAATATCGATATCCATAAAAGATTTAACACAATCAAACTTAGGTGTCATACCTGACTCCTTACCTTTGTCGAGATCCCAATCTTCTTCATCCACATATATTAGGTGTTCATCAGGATGCTTTGTTCCATCTCCTATAAAAGGATTAGCTAGCAGTTTTTCTATCATACCCGAAGGATACTTGTCGGTGTCAAAACCGGCGGATCTCGGGTAGGGGGTCCCGAACTATGCATCTAAGGTGGATGGTAACAGGAGGTAGTGGACACGAGGTTTTACCCAGGTTCAGGCCCTCTTGATGGAGGTAAAACCCTACGTCCTGCTTGATTTATTCTTGATGATATAAGTATTACAAGAGTTGATCTACCACGAGATCGGAGAAGCTAAAACCTAAAAGCTAGCCTATGGTATGATTGTATGTTGTCCTATGGACTAAAACCCTCTGGTTTATATAGACACCGGAGGGGGTTAGGGTTACACAAGGTCGGTTACAAAGGAGGAGATATCCATATCCGTACTGCCTAGCTTGCCTTCCACGCCAAGTAGAGTCCCATCCGGACACGAGACGAAGCCTTCAATCTTGTATCTTCATAGTCCAACAGTCCGGCCACAGGATATAGTCCGGCTGTCTGGAGACCCCCTAATCCAGGACTCCCTCAGTAGCCCCTGAACCAGGCTTCAATGACGATGAGTCCGGCGCACAGTGTTGTCCTCGGCATTGCAAGGCGGGTTCCTCCTCTGAATATACCATGGAAGAAATTTGAATACATGGATAGTGTCCGACCCTGCAAAATAAGTTCCACATACCACCATAGAGAGAATAATATTTCCACAAATCTAATCTGCTGACACGTTTTGGCAACATGACATCATGCCATGGCCCGGTGTTCATTCGAACCGTTTTTCATAACCAGCCCCACACATAACGCGAGGCAGTCTCTTGACACGTCTTGTCAAAGCAGAGATCGTGTCCCCCTTATTACGGGATTCTCATCAATACGGGCGTGGGTAACCCAACCGTGCTATCAATTACGGCGCTTGGGGGATAAGTGAGTTTTACCAGGCTAGTGGGGGCGCATAGTTTCGGCCGCCCTGATAAAGGGATAAGGTTTAACCTTTTTCTACCCACGCCTTCTTCCTCCTTGCTCATCCATTCTTGCGCACTTGAGCTCCAACGCCCAAGTCCACATCCTTCTCCTCAACCTTCTCCAAACATGTCCGGAGCGGGAGGCAAGTGGATGGCTTCCTCCATCATGGAGGGACACATCAAAAAGCTGCGCGGAGTCGGATACTTAGCCGCGAATATCGCGCATCGGCTGCCCACTGCGGGGCAGATCGTCCCTACCCCAGAACCTCACGAGAGAGTAGTCTTCCTCCACCACTTCCTCCGTGGACTGGGGTTTCCCCTCCATCCATTCGTCCGCGGTCTTATGTTCTACTACGGGCTGGACTTTCATGATTTGGCCCCGAATCTCATCCTCAACATTTCGGCGTTCATCGTCGTGTGTGAGGCTTTCCTCCGCATCCGCCCCCACTTCAGCCGGTGGCTGAAGACCTTCAATATCAAGCCGAAGGTGGTGGGAGGCCAACAAGCGGAATGCGGCGAAGCCATGGTGGGCAAGATGCCCAATGTTATATGGCTCGAAGGCTCCTTCGTGGAGACCATAAAGGGGTGGCAATCGGCGTGGTTCTACATCACCGAGCTACGCGACACCAACTGGGTGGTGGCCCCCGAGATTCGATCCAGAATCCCCAAGCGGCTCACCTCCTGGAAAGAGAAAGGCCTATCCTAGGGTTCATCGGTGGAGCTGGACGGACTCCAAAAATGTATCCGGAATATGGCAAGCAAGAAGCTCAAGCTTGTCAACATAGTCTAGGTCATGCTCTTTCGCCGGATCCTCCCGTGCCAACAACGGGATTTCAATTTATGGGAGTTCGACCCGGCCCGGCACCAGAATGTAAGCGAGCTATTCGACACGATGCACAAAGACGTCTGGAGGGTGTTGTTCAAGGGCGCCGAGGTCCCTCCCTCTCTCATCGAGGACCGCGGGCTAAGCGCGAAGCGCCCTGTGAATCCGGTAAGTTTTGTACATCTGGTAGGATTTTTACTTCCCATAGCTTAACCACGTGCGGGGTCTGAGCTCCCATGCCTTTGACAGGAATGGGTGGGGGCATCTGAGAAGATCAACTGTCCGGCCCTTCTGCCCGAAGACATTGTGGACGCTCTCCTGACGGAGATGCTGACTCCGGCTCCTTATAAGGTGCCGGAGAAGACCAAGAAGAAGGCCAAGGGAACCCGAAAGATTTCCCGGCGCCAGGTGGTATCAGACTCATCATCCGATGACTCTGCGACGGACTCCTCCCACAAAGACGAGGAGGAAGATGAAGATGCTCCCCCTCCAGCCAGGGGAGACAAGAAAAGGAAGGTCGCCCCAACCGCGGGGGCTGAAGGGTCCAAGAAGGGAAGGACTCTCCTTCCGGACTGCTCCACCACTGCCGCCGAAGATGAAGACGAGTGGCTGCTCAGGGCCAAGCCCCTGGCGAAGTCGTAAGTATTCGGATACCAGAGTAACTCATAGCATACCTTTTTCGCACTGCTTCTCCTAACGCCGAATATGATTATGCAGACCGCCCCAAGCCCGTATCGACGTATCTTCGTCAGACGGCTCCTTGGACTCGTCGGATATGGATAGCGATCCACTTCCGACCGCCACCTCCCCTTGCCCTACGAACAATGCCGAGGTATTGTCTCAAGAGGCACCAGGTCGAGGGGAGACAATCCCGGAGGCGCCTCAAGGCGACCTTCCGGACTCCGGGAGCAGAGGGAGTATGACTCCCGAGGGCTCCGAGTTCGGCCCTTAGCCGAACACCGTGGCGGAACCTCCAGTGGTTCCGGACTCAGGCAGGCGGCCTCCTTCCAAAAGGGGCAAGACGCCTGTGCCGGTGACCTCTGTCCATCCAGAGGCACCGGCCAACCTTCTGGGAGCGCTTCGCGGCGCTTCCATTGACGAAGAGCACCGCACTATTATGAGTGCGGTGATCAAGAAGGTTCAGTCCGCCAAGAGCGGACTGACTGAAGCCTGTGCCAGCCTTCTAACAGGCTTTGAGGTAAGTGTTAAAAATATAGGAAAAATATTACCGCATAGACAGTAGCCCCTGATGCTCTGTTTGGTGTTCACAAAGAAAAGCCGAATAGAGGATCAAATAATATCTGCAGGAGTCTAATACTAGTATGTCTGTATGCGTATGCAGGCTTCGCTACTGACCTCTGCCGCACTGACCGCGGAGGTCACTGCACTGAAGCAGGACCTCGAGGGGTCCGAGAAAGAGCTCAGCCTTGCTAAGAGGCAGCTCGAGGAGAACAAAGGTAAGTAATACCTAGTCTATAGATATGTATATATACAAAAAGGATGTGATTGCAAAATGACAGGATCATCTTTAATTTGCTAGGGGCCACGACTGAAGTGGCAACCCTGAAGCAAGCACTATCCGGGGCCGAAAACAAAGTGGCCCAGGAGTGCTGCGAGCGGGGAAAACAAGAGGCACAGGTGGGCGAGGTGCAGCAAGAGCTCCACGCTCTCGTGACGAAGCACGAGGCGTTGGAGCTTGACTTGAAGACGCGAGAGTCCGAGCTTGCCGTGGCCCTTGAGAGTGCAAAGAGTGCCAAGGCTGAAGCCCAAAAGGCCCTCCATGAGATTGATGCGATGAAGAAGATAGCGGCAGGTAAGGCATTCAATATGCTAAGCAAGCATGTGAAAGTAAATTACTTGTTACTTACCCGAGTCTGGAGCTCTCCAGGAGCATTCGCAGATTTGCCCCGCAGCGTGTTGGATGCCGCACAGTTTTACCAGGCCAAGGAGGGAAGCTCAACGGAGAAGCTGTTCTAGTCTCAGTATACTGGGACCGAACACCTGATGCCTCTGAGCGACCGGCTGAGGCAACTGGTCGATCTGCACAAGGCGGCCGAACAGGCCATGAAGGGCTTTATAGTCCGGATGTGGCCTGGTGACGCCCTCCCAACAGCTACTTCAGCCTGGTGAGGCGGCTTGTGGATGCCTGCCCACGGCTGGAAGTCATCAAGCGGTCCGTCTGCATCGAAGGTGCACGCCGGGCTTTCGCCCGTGCCAAGGTGCACTGGGCCAAGATGGACGCCGTGAAGCTGGTGAAGGAAGGGCCGCCGCAGGGCAAGGAGCATCGCCACCCTGAGATGTACTATGAGGGTATCATGAAGGGTGCCCATCTTGTAGCGGACGAGTGTGCGAAAGATGTAATATTTGAATAAACTTGCTCATGTAATCCTGTATTATAAAAACTTGTTAATGTGCGCTATGCAACGCTTGTTTGAATTTAAAATATTACCTTCTGTTTAGCTATTTATCAAATCTGAGAGATGGCTAGTCGTCGGCTTCTGCCCCCACGCCACGAGTGCTGGGGTGTTCGGGATAAACCTGAGCACTCTTGTTCCCATTTTTGGGTCCTTCGAGTGAGGTGCTCAGCACAACGAACAAGGAAATCAGACTATAATGTGTTGCGTTATCACTCTCACTTAGCCATAGAATTCTATAATTTTGAATTTCGGCGAAGCCCCTAGTATTCGGAAGGCCGAATTCGGGGCGCTATACACGCCTTAAGCCGGACAGGGCCGACTCCTCGCTCTAAGCGGGATAAGTCTTTAGGGACTTGAAACCTCTCGAACAGTGACCAGTCTCTCGCCTTATCATGACAGTCAGTTTTAGCTTTCTCTACTGAGGTGCTTAGCCCAGCAGAACCGGGGCACAATCGCAGTAGTTCTCCCAGTGCTGCCTTAGCCGATATAGCGGAACGTAATGTACCAACAGATGGGAGCCAGGCAAACCCAACTATTGACCCAAGACATGATTCAGAGCTGATGCATATAATGCTATAAGTTCGGGGTGCCGCACTTTCGGAAGTGTTCGGACTTTCCATGCATTATTATGGGGTATGCTTAAGCCCCTAGCGTATTGGTCGTACCAGAATGTACGGGTGCTAGATGTCATTAATGAACATATATATAAAAAGGAACAATGCAATAATAGTCTTAATGCTATGCATTGTTTATTCAAAAAGGCGCGTTAAAGCAGAATGATACAAGTAGTGCCCTAAGAAAAAAGTAGGACTGTTTGACTTGTCCCTTCCAAGGGCAAGCTGAGGAGTAGTATTAAAGCAAGTATTTCACTCATTATCGTAATCCACCTGGGGGTTCCGTGGTGTGACGTAGCTTTCTGCCTCCTTGGTTGCTGCATCATGTGTTCGGCAATCATGCTGCCAGACAGGGTTTCCAGAGATTAAAGTCCTCGAATTAAAAAATAACAAAGCAGGAAGCCCCTAGTGTGGTTTTAGCCGCGTCTTGGAGCGTGCCCTAGTCGTGCCCCCTCCCCACCTGTGCCCATGGTATTTTTAATGCGTAATTATGTACGCGTGGCATAGATTTTGCCGTTTGGCTGGGACCGGGGTTGGGGCCGCATTTCAATGCGAGCTCGGAACGTGCCAGGCGGTCCTGTTGCCGATTAATCCGGGCGTGCTTGAAGGTGTACAGGTCCTTAATCGCCGAACTAGTGGATTGCCTTAAGAGGCTGCTTTGCGCTTCTGCTGCGAGGGCCACAGTGTGCTCCTCCGTGCGGAGAGAGCGCTGTATGTTTCCATTGACTGTGATGACCCCCCCCCTGAGGTCCTGGCATCTTGAGCTTGAGATATGCATAATGCGGTACCACATTGAATCTCGCAAATGCGGTTCGCCCGAGCAGTGCATGGTAGCCACTGCGGAACGGGACTATGTCGAAGATGAACTCTTCGCTTCGGAAGTTATCCGGGGATCCGAAGACCACTTCCAGTGTGACTGAGCCTGTCCAATGGGCCTCTACACCTGGTATGACGCCTTTAAAGGTCGTTTTTGTGGGTTTGATCCTTGAGGGGTCTATACCCATTTTGCGCACTGTGTCCTGATAAAGCAGGTTCACGCTGTTGCCACCATCCATAAGGACTCGAGTGAGGTGAAATCCGTCAGTGATTGGGTCTAGGACCAGTGCGGCGAATCCGCCATGACGGATACTAGTGGGGTGGTCCCTGCGATCGAAGGTGATCAGACAGGAGGACCATGGGTTGAACTTTGGGGCGACTGGCTCCAACGCATATACGTCCCTGAGTGCACGCTTCTGCTCCCTCTTGGGGATGTGGGTTGCGTATATCATGTTCACTGTCCGCACTTGTGGGGGGAACCTCTTCTGTCCTCCGGTGTTCGGCTGCCGGGGCTCCTCCTCGTCATCGCTATGTGACCCCTTATCTTTGTTTTCGGCATTTAACTTGCCAGCCTGCTTGAACACCCAACAATCCCTGTTGGTGTGGTTGGCTGGCTTGTCAGGGGTGCCATGTATTTCACACGAGCGGTCGAGTATACGGTCCAAATTGGACGGGCCCAGAGTGCTTCTTTTGAATGGCTTTTTCCGCTGATCGGGTTTAGAGCCTTTGAATCCGGCATTCACTGCCGTATCCTCGGTATTGTTGCTATTAATGCGGCGCTTATGTTTGTTGCGATGTGACCTGCCGTTGCCGTCCTTGGTATCCGAAGTACCATGGTTCTTTGATATGTTATTGCTACGAGCCAACCAGCTGTCCTCTCCCGCACAAAAGCGGGTCATGAGTGTCGTGAGGGCTGCCATAGATTTCGGTTTTCCTGGCCAAGGTGTCGGGCGAGCCATTCGTCGCGGATGTTGTGCTTAAAAGCTGCTAGGGCCTCTGCATCCGGACAGTCGACGATTTGATTTTTCTTTGTTAGGAACCATGTCCAGAATTGCCTGGCCGATTCCTCTGGCTGCTGAATTATGTGGCTCAAGTCATCGGCATCTGGTGGTCGCACATAAGTGCCCTGAAAGTTGTCGAGGAATGCGGCTTCCAGATCTTCCCAACAGCCAATGGACTCTGCTGGCAAGTTGTTGAGCCAATGCCGAGCTGGTCCTTTGAGTTTGAGTGGGAGGTATTTGATGGCGTGTAGGTCATCACCACGGGCCATGTGGCTGTGCAAGAGGAAATCCTCGATCCATACTGCAGGATCTGTTGTGTCGTCGTATGATTCTATATTTACGGGTTTGAAACCCTCTGGGATTTGATGATCCATTACTTCGTCTGTGAAGCATAAGGGGTGTGCGGCGCCTCTGTACTGGGCTATATCGGGACGCAGCTCAAATGAGTCTTGTCCGCTGTGTTCGGCCCAGCCAGGCTTACTTTTACTGTATCCGGCGTGATGATTATCGTCTCGCGTAGTGGCGCGCCCTCATGATTCGTAGATCGATCTTGCATGTTTTGCTTTGTCCTCCAATACATCTCGCAGGTCTGGCGTATGTCCCCATGCCTTTTTGTTTGAATGGCGTCGGGGTGCGGGCCGAGCTTTTGGCTGGAATGCCTCTCTGTCGCGGCCACAAGGTGGCCAATCAGCCGCGTCATACGCCGGGGATGTAGGTTTCGGTGCTTCCTCCTCCAGTCGGGGTAGCAACCTGCACTTTGGGTAACTCTTGGAGGGGCGTTCGAGTTTATATTCCTCGGCCGCCAAGACTTCGGTCCATCTGTCAGCTAGCAAATTTTGATCAGCTTGAAGCTGCTGCTGCTTTTCCTTAAGGCTATTTGCCGTGGCTATAAGCCGACGCATGAAGTGCTGTTGTTCGACGAGATCCTCTGGCACGAAGAATTCGTCATCGTCGGCGCTTGCCTCGTCTTCGGAGCGAGGCATGTAATTATCATCCTCCGCCTCTCCATCTGCCGCTCTCTTAGGAGGGCTAGCTTCTCCATCCTCCTGCTCTAAATCTTGCTGGAGGGGATTGCACTACTAGGAAAAGGGCTACTAATGGCGCACCAGTTTTGCCTACTAATGGCGCATCACTGGTGCACCATTAGTATCACGCCACTAGAATTTTTTACTAATGGCGCACCACTGGTGCGCCATTAGTATCTGGTATACTAATGGCGCACCTGGCAGTGCGCCATTAGTTTTGCCCACGGTGCGCCACTAGTGTCTGCTATACTAATGGCGCACCACACGGTAGTGCGCCATTAGTAACAATTTTTTTAAATTTTTTTCTTAATCTCAGGTCACTATTTCACCTATGAGATATCCAACACATATATATATACAACAAGCATCCATATAACAATCATAGCCAACACACAAGTTCCATCATATATACATACATAGCCAACACACAAGTTCCATCATATATACATACATAGCCAACACATAGTTCCATCGTTACATATTACAAAAGTTTCACATTGTTCATCCAACACCGTTATCCATCAATTCACAAAAATTTCACATTGATACAAAATAAAAACACAAATGGAAAAGAAGCACTCCATCCATGCAAGCTTCCGTGAATTAAATCAAATCTACAAAATGATAAACAAGAAGTTAGAAGAAGAAAAAGAAGAAGACTAGAAGAATACTAGAAGAAGAAGAACACTAGAAGAAGAATAAGAAGAATTTTGGAAAAGAAGAAGAATAAGAAGAAGACTATAAGCTTATTATGTAAACTTGATCATTTTGTGCTAACATAAGTTATTTTGGAGCTAACCTATAGGAAACTAAGCATATAAGCTCTAACTTAGCATATTAGAGCTAACTTAGGTAAAATGAAGCTAACCTATAGGAAACTAAGCATATTAGAGATAACATAGGTAACTAAGTATATATATATCATTTTGGAGATCTGACATACCTGACAAAGTTCAGTTCTCATGCATTGTTCTTCTCCTTCTCCTTCCTCAGCCTGATGCGCCAAGAGCGGCGAGGCGGTGGAGGCGGTGGAGGCAGTGGGATGTAGTCTTCTACCTCAATTGGCGTGGTCATGTCGCCCAGCTGTGGGATCGCCGACGCCACCACCGGTGCATGGTCATTGTCAGGCACCACCACCATCACGAGGCCACCTTCAGGCACAACCATCGCTAGGTCATCCTCAGCCACCTCCTTCTCTTGCCCATGGTCAGCCACCACCATATCTTGCCCTTGGTCAGCCACCACCATCTCTTGCCCTTGGTCAGCCACCACCAGGGCTACGTCATCCTCAGCCTGATGCCCATCGTCATCCTGCAGCTCCTCATCCCCACTCTGCACCTCTTCTCCCGCACTCCACTCCGGATCATCCTTCTTGTTGTCTATGCTGCTGCCAGAATCTCTCCTGCTCTCGCTACAGCCAGAATCGCTGCTGCTTTCGCTACAGCCATGGTCGCTGCTGCTTTGGCTATAGCCATTGTCGCTGCTGCTGCTCCCATTACCTGTCCAAATGCAACAATGACCGTTAACAATCGATGTGAGACAAAGCCAAATTTAGAGGAATAAGAAGAGGCAGAACGTACCGGCATCATAATCTTCAGCGTAGCGCATGCGACACATAGTCGCGTTGAACACCTTCACGATGAGCATGGTGGCGTCGTCATCGTACATGAAGAGAAGGAAGTACCCCAGCCACAGGTCGTAGGCACGGTAGAACTTCTCCCACCCACGAGACAAGTACATGTGGCCCTCCTTGATCACCAACTCCACATCCCACAGCCTGCGAAACCCGCTGCCGGCCTGTCCTAGCTTCACATTATTTGGCGGATCTTCACCCATTAGCATGTTCATAAAACTGTCAGGCAGCCTCTACAGTTTGGGACAATGAGTGATGTAGGCAAACAACGGATATCATAATGAGATGGGTGAAGGGGAGATCTCTCATTTTATATACCTGCGTCATGGATGATACTGAAGTCCCAAGTATGATAGTGAAGAACTCGGAAGCATCCAACTCGTACTGCGGTGTCGCAGAGCGGCGATGGCTGCTTCCCGCCATCTCTGATAAGCAGCAGAAGAGACCAATTAGTCCCCTTACAACAGATCATAAAACATATGGAGTACCCGAATTTGCCGGAACGGAAGTTAATCGACATTCCGGCAAACTCAAGGGCCTCTCGGGGTACCTGCAAAATCATTATCCCCGCGTAATGAAGTCGCCGATGGGTCATTTCAGAAGATCACAAGTAGCATCATCACAAGTACAACATCATCACAAATACAGCAGCAGCAGCTGTGAATACAGGCATAACAGCAGCAGCAGCAAAAAGAAACCAGTAGCAGCAGATAACAACACAACAGCAGCAGAATAACAACAGCAACAGTAGCAAGAATAAGAAGCAGGACTACAACCAGAATGTTAACCAAGGAAGCTTTAAAAGAATTTGCTTGCAGCAGCAGTAGCTTGCAATTTTGCTTGCTTGCACTGCTTGAGTAGTCCCCCCTACAGACTCTGTAGCAAGTGCAGTAGTGTCCTCTCTCCCTCTCTTCTTTTTAAGTACAGTAGGAGCATTCTCTTATCTGCTTTAACTGTAACTTTGACTGAAACATTTTTTGTATTAATTAAAATAAATTCAAAACTTTTCCTTTAATTAACTTAAACCTTTTAATTTACTCCTCCAATAGTATTGGTCATTCAGGAGTAGTTATATCTGTCATTCAGGAGTACTGTTAATTAGGGAGGAGTAAAATTAACTTGTGCTCGCAGTATAAGGCTAGCTAGGTTAACCTAGGCATCTTGCTCTTGTCTAATAGTGCACATTAGATAGTGACAAGAAAAAGGTAACAAAGTATGATGTTCTACTGTAGGTAGTGACAAGGCTATTATTACTGCCAAAAAACCAGAGATGTTGTCTTTTAACCTGGGCATATTGCTGTTGTCTTTTAACCTGGGCATGATTAATGATAATGATATCACACTGAACTTGTCTCGTGGCTACAAGTGGCAGCAGCTAGCAAGCACATTTTTATTACTATTTATCTCAGGAAAGAATAATAAGCAAAGTGGCACAGCTCATCCAGGCTGTGTCGTGCCCCTTTGATGGCCTGCACATCCCATCTCTGGCCATTCAAATATTTATATTTGTTTAAACATTTGCCCCTTGCAAGCATTATCACAAACACCTACCAAGCAAAAGGCAAATATTTATATGGCACCTTAGCATTTTTATTACTCCTACTATCTATGGCGCTGTCAAAATGCAGTTTATACTCCTGAGTAGAAAAATGCAGGAGTAGGTTTGATGTTATATGGCACTATGACAAAAATACTCTTGAGTACAAGAGGATGGCACTGACCTAGAGTAATTCACAGCAAGTTATAGAATGGCAAGTTATACTCCATTTCAAGTTACTCCTAAAATTACTCTACGATGGGCCAGGATGCAATGAAGAATTTAGCCAACACCCCAGCTGGGCAATAGCCAATGCCTGCTACATCTTTCTACAATTTACCGCTAGTTCACTGTGACACTAGAAGCAGAGTACAGAAACATGAGCTTTTTATCAGTTACTCCCTTTGTAAATATTAGTACTCCAGTTGCAATATAACTACAGAACTGAGACCTTGCTTATAGATATAAAATGCAGTAAAATGCACTACCAATAAAATGCACTAGAGCAGCAATGTATTGACCCAAAAGCCAAGAACTTTTGTAGACTGTCTATAAGAACAGGATCCAAGAACTTGTGCAGAGTGTCTATAGGAACAGGATGGCCTGAAACTCGATCGCTGACCGCACACGAGTTTGCTCCGTTAATTTGCTTGTTTGGATGAGAAGCAACATGCGACTGCTAACTGCTGGGTGAACAGATATACAAGAAGCAGAGCACACCTACATAGACGAATGGTTTCTTTCAGGCTTACACGGGTGAAATCCCGGCGTTGCTCGTGAGTAGTTGCGGAACTAGATGAGGACAAGCAAGCACAAGTTTGTGTGCCTAATTACGCTGGTCGATTCGGTAGTAAGCTATTCCTACTCCTATCTACCAGCATGCGGAAGGGGGAGAGGGACGGGATGGGCGGACTACCTGGCCTCCTGCTCGACGACGTGGATGGTGGCAAGGGTGTGGATGAGACGCAGGTTGGGGTTGGCCTCCTGCGAGACAACGCGGGAGATGAGGGCCTGCGCGCGGTCCAGCAGCGCGTCCTCCGCGGCCTCCTGCTCCGTGTGGGCCGCCTCCGTCTCCTCCTCCTACTCGTCCTCCTCCTCTGGCTCGGGGCGCGGGGGCGCGGGGGCGTGGGTGCGGCGGCGCAGGGGAGCTGCAGTAGTGGGGGTGCGGGGGCGCGGGGGCGGCGGCGCGGGGGAGCTGCAGTAGTGGGGGCGCGGGGGTGGTGGGGGTCGGGGCGGCGGGGTGGAGAAGAAGGCAGGGAAGGAGAGGCGGCGGCAGGGGACGGAGGGGGCGTGCAGGTGCGGCGGCGGCGTACGGTTGGGGCGGAGGGGGCGTAGGTTAGGTCGAGTGGGGAGGAAGGGAGGGAGGGGAATAGGTGGAGTTGGGGGGAAGCTTACTAATGGCGCACCCAGCAGCGGTGCGCCATTAGAATGTTTTTTTGCCAAAAAGTAAAAAAAAATAATTTACTGGCGCACTCTGTCGCCGGTGCGCCATTAGTAGTTCTAACTACTAATGGCGCACTTTGCCAGGATGCGCCATTAGTATGTTTGAAAAAATGAAAAAAAAATGTTTTACTAGTGGCGCACCGTTTGCCTGGTGCGCCATTAGTGTCTTCCACACTAATGGCGTATCTCCACCAGGTGCGCCATTAGTATATAGTAGTGGCGCACCACTACTCTGGTGCGCCATTAGTGTCAATCCTATCTTTAGCCCTTTTCCTAGTAGTGTTGTTGTTGTCTTCGGCACTGTCCGGAGTGCTATTATCTCCGGTGCCGGTATCACCGCTTTTGCCTTGGCGGGACTTACACTACTTGGGAAAAGCCTAGCAGCAGCGCGGGTTTTGGGCTTATTAGTAGCGGGGACCGGCGCTACTAATAAGGCACTACAGCTAACGTATAGCAGTAGCGCCTGTTGTCCCACGCTACTGCTATACATGAATAGCTGTAGCACTCTTTAGAAAAGGGCGCTGCTGATATTATCTGCAGCGCTGTTTACTGGGAAGCGCTACTAGTAAGACGGCGCTACTGCTAAATTCCCCCCCCCCTCGCTACTACTAGTTTTAATAGTTTTTTTCCCTGCATATTTGTTTTATATTTGTTTTGTATTTGAATAGGCTTTATACAATAATCTTTAGCATATCATACACATACAAATGTAGCATATACATACAATTAGTATCATCAAATCATGTCATCATCATAATCATCATCCAAAACAAAGTGGTCTCTCGTCATCATCTCGAAAATAGCGATACAAGTCTCGATTACTTGCAAATACATCGTCATCCATCTAAACAATGATATACGCGAGAAGAGCTATCACTTTGAGTACATGAGTTTGTATCCCTCTCTCACATTAGCGTGAACCTAAACTAACTACTGCCTGTCGCTCGGAAACCGGAAACCGGTACACCTGGGCCTGACACTCCGGCCACTTGTCGTATATATACTCTTGGCGTAGCACTTCTTCGCCATCTATGATCTATGCACCTGCATCTTCACATGAGTCAATGATATGCAGCATATATAGTTGAGCAACAGAAAGAGACAGACTTGGCAAAAATAGAAACAACATATCATAAGCATAAATAACAAAGTTCATCGTACCCCAAAATGCCCTAACTAGAGTGATTTTCGCTAGTCGAGGAGGAGGACGGTTTAATTACATCACAAATAAAGTTTCACCGTGCATAACTCAAAGTTTTTTCATACAGAAAGTATGGACTAAACGGACACATTGTCATATATCGACAATCACTCCAACATGTCACTCCATCCATCCAAGTCAGGGAGATAGTCCTTGAGCTTCGTGAAAGGCTTCATGTCGAGACGCTGAGAGGCTATCCATGTTCGGACATCTTGCCGCGACATTTGTCCTTCTCCGTAGAACATCCCTGTTTTTCTGACGACCTCCTTCATGATGATTTGGGCAAGTTCGCGCTGGATGTTATAGAACTCAGCTCGAAGTCGATGATCCTCGATATCTCCTATGTCCTTTGCCCATTGCAGAATATGGGCATCGCCGGATCTAGGTGACATGCGAAGGTTCTAGTGATCCCATCTGTACTCCAGCATGTGGTGTAGGACATAGAATCCATCATTAAGAGAATCGTTCGGTTGCTGGATGCAGCAGAAGTCGGTCCTATGGCTGAAGGTGGTCCTGCCGCCCCTTGTCTTCTTGTCCCTGACCTCTCCACCCCTTGCTTGGTAGTAAAACATAGCACTGTCGAGAACATCCTTGATGTGGGTGTAATCCTTTTTGTGAATGTTCTTCGACGAGTCCAAGTAAAGAGCGTGGGAGAATAGGGGGTAGAGGATGATGAGGACGGCGCGCCCGCCGCTGCGCAAAATAAGTACACCTCAAATTAATTAGCCTCCATCGTGCAAATGAACGATTGAAATTGAAGGAAGGATAGCAGCGCGGATGACTTACACGGGATGATAAGGCACGAGAATCGCCTCCTTGTCCTTATTGGCGAGCATGAAATTGACGATGTAATCCCTCGCGTATTCACGGTGCTTTGTGCAGACTCCGAAGAAGCCCTCGTGCATGTAGTACGGGTCAGCGACACAGATATGAGATATCTGCTCAACCCCGATGATGTAGTTCATGTGCAAGGCATAAAGGCGGACAAACGTAAAATCCAGCTTCTTCATGTGAAACATGTCGAATATGTAATCGAATCAGAGGAAGAACTTGTCCGCGGGGAAGCTGTCGACCTATGACATTTGCCGCGGAACGTTAACCACGTAGAGTGGGTATCCTGGATCTTTCGAGGCGATGAGGTCTTTCTCTACCCATAGCACATCGTCATGAAGTCTCCTTAGATCGCCGAATCTGGCCCGTAGCGCTGTTGCAGGTAGGATTGGTTGACCGGGGATATGCCATTTATCTGCATCAGGGATACCTATACGGTCTTGAAGCCGAGGCTGCTGAGGCGGCTAGATCATAGAATCAGCTTTTTTTCCTTTCCTCGCTCTCTTCCTAGACTTCTTTACTACCGGAAGGTCGTCCATAATACGTTGAGACGAAAATTCAGGCACCGACTCATGACGCTCAAAACCTGAGGAGGCGCCAGTATAGAAATACTATTCAGCACCATCGTCGTCCTCATCCTCATCCATGGCGACGTCATCAGCAACTAATGGAGCCTCCTCCTTACCCCGTCCGGTATCACCCAACCCGACACCCGACGCTAATTGGGTAGGTGGGGTGTTGATGTTCATACCTTGCTGAGGATGCGTGCTCGTGGGTGTGCTCCCGGCCGCCTCCAGATGAAGCAGACTCTTTGGCCACAACAGGACCCACCCATTGCAACAACCACCAACCCGCCGTGGTGTCTCGTCGTCATCCCCCGCTAGTATTGGAGGAGGCAAATTCTTGTGGCCCAGTTTGACACTGGCCACGGAAACCTTGAAGACGTTCGGGGGGATCGGCCGGCTATGGAACAATGGTTCCTTCGGCTTCCTTATCGTCGCCTTCCCCACGTCCACCTTCTGGTTGCCGATGGTGTAGAATATGGTGCACGGGGTTTCGTCGGCCTGCAAAGAAAATTCTGCGACGTGAGACATCCGAAAGGCAACGAAAACGGGAGATTATACATTTATATTGAAGGGGGCCGGTGTGACAGATACCGTGAGGGCGTCGAGCTCAGGAAAAGACGAAGCACCACTGAGCACGTCCGGTGCGGGAGCCGGTGCGGGAGCAGGTGCAGAGCCGGTGCGGGAGCAGGTGCTGGTGCAACACTAGTCGAGCAGCTCCCCAAGAAGTCAGCAAGGGGAAAGTCCTCTGCATTTTTTCTGGATGTTGCCTTGTGCAAATGAAAATGCACGTCACCAAGGAAGTAGACAAATCTGCAACCACCTATTTGCGGCAGCTAACGCTGTTGCGACTGTCTGAGATGATTTCTTCTCAACCGCAATCTCAACCTTTTTGTCGATGTTTTCTTCAATTAACCTCCGTCTTTCCTTTCTCTCCTCCGTGGTCTCACAGTAGTACTTCTTCCACGTGGCGCCATCTCTGACACCGTGCATGCGTCCATACGACGGTCGAGTATCCACCGGTTGTCGTTTCAATATGTTCAACGCCCGGTTGAATGGAGTGTCCCAATTGGGCCTCGCCAATGCCTCAGACGGCGAGTCGCTTTCGGCCGCAATCCGGTGCTGCTCTCTCTGCAAAAGGCACAAGGATCGTTTACAAATATGACTAATGTGTGTAGTCGAATTGATCAGAAACTAAAATTACTAGCAGTCTCATGAACTCCGTAATGACCGGTTTTGTCTCGTAAACCTTCTTCACTGGGTCCCAACGGTGCCGGGCCCTGAGGACGTCACGCTCCTGCGGGATGGTGAAATCCGCCAAGGGTTCTGGGATGCCCAGACTCGCGGCTTCCGTGTCCTCCTTGGCCCATTTGGACCTCTTTCCGCCGTAACCACGGCTTCCGAGGTGGTGGCTCCCAATGTTCCTCTCTTGAAGCCCCTTCATGTACTTAGACTTTTTTGGTAGCTTCTGCCTCGCAAGCCTCCTTGAATATTTGAAACTGCTCTTCCATGATTTTCGGATTATTCTTTATAATCTCGGAGTAGAGTTCCTTCTTGTCGATGATCTTTGCTTTCACTCGATTTTTCCAGGCGGCCAGCGCGTCGCTAAACTTGGTCATGGCGTGTTTGTTTATCTTCTTCATTGCCGCGTCCTCATCTGGATGTTTACAATCCTTCTCATTCCGGCTCGGGAACAAGAATATCTGGTGAAACTTCTTTAGGAGGGAGTTCCTCATATTTTCTATCTTATGTAGTTTCTTATCGTTGATGGTGGCGGTTGTCCATACGATGCAGCCTATCTGATTGCCGTAGCATCAGCGCGCTTCCTCGGGCGCCTTTGGCTCAAAATTGTTGTCGTCCACCTCCATGACCACCAGTCTAGTAGTCATGAGTTTGTTAGTAGGTCGTTGCCTCTTTGCTTTTGGTTCTACACCGGCTCCGCTCCCCGAGGCAGTGCCGGTCTCAGTCTTAGCGTCGGTCTCGATGCCGGTCTGAGTCTCAGCGCCGGTCTCAGTCTCAGCGCCAGTCTCAATGCTGGTCTGAGTCTCAACGCCGGTCTCAGTCTCAGTCCCGATGCCGGTCTGAGTCTCAGCGCCGGTCTCGATGTCGGCAAGGCTAAAAAAATCTCCTGTCGCCCGGTAGACGTCGTCGCATTCACCAGAACCCTGTCCTTCATCGTTGCTAGCCATGTTTCCTACGATTAAATCTAGTAAATTAATTCTAGACCTAATAAAATGAATAATGACATAAAAAGTCCTATTGTTTTGCAGGAATGTTGACTCCTTCCCGGTGCGGCAAATCACGGGCACTCGATATGTCCTAGTTTGTAGACAAGTCATGCCTAAATTCACGGAAAATTTCGGCAGGACCTTTGCTAAAGAGTGGACCAATCAAGAACCTGAATTTTGCCGGAACGGAAATGAATCAACATTCTGGTAAAACATAGGCCACTCGGTTTCATTCCCTGGAAACAACAAAAGGCCACTTGGGCACAATCGAACCACTTCAATGTCGATTATGATCAATGAGCAAACACAATTGAGGATTTTTCATATATCATCTCCTAGTGTATGAACCCTAGAACTCAAATTATGAACCTAGAACTCAAATTATGTCCTACATTTTTGTCCTAATAAAAATTCACTAAAAATTAAGAACCTACTAGACTTGCAACACTAATAAAAATTTATATTTTTATATTGATTTTTTTCTATAAACTAAATCCTACCACCCTAGTTAACATCTAGTTAAACCTTACTTTCCTAACATTTGTAATTAAACACTACAACCCTAACCCTACTGCCCTAGTTAAGGATATACAATTTTTTCCTACGGCGAGGGAGGCAGGGGCATCTCTATCAAATTAACCTAACTAATTAACCTAACTAAATTAACCTAACTAAATTCTTTTCCTAACTAAATTAACCTAACTAATTTAGACATAGAGAGAGACGAGGGGTGGGGGCTTACAGAGGATGGCTCCGGTGGTGGCGCGGGAGGCAGTGGTGGCGAGGGAGGCAGGGGCGTCTCCGCTGACGGCGAGGGAGGCAGTTGCGTCGAGGGAGGCTTCGGTGGCGTCGACTGCGGTGCCGGTGGCGTTGATGAGGCCTCGCGGCTCCGGTGGCGTTGGGGGCGGCACCGGTGGTGTCGATGGCGCGCGGCTCTGGTGGCTCCGGGGGAGTCGACGTCGGCAGGAGACGGCGGCGAAGTGGGGCCACGGTGAATCGGGCAGACGGCAGCGGGGTGGGTCGAGGGATTTGGGGGAGAAGTGGTGGCCAGGGGGAAACGGTTTTTTGGTTAAGTCAAACTTACTGGTAGCGCTTTTCACGAAACGCGCTATAGCTAAGTTAGCTATAGCGATTTTCACAAAACGCGCTACTACTATAGCTATGTAATTTCCTTCATCTTTCTTATTTCCTTTTCTGTTTCTACAGCGGGGGTCTAGGAAACGCGCTGCAGCTACGTTAGCTATAGCGCCTCTTACGAACAAACACTACAGCTACGTCTTTCTCCCTTTTTCCACTTTCTCATTTATTTTTCTCTACATTTTATTTTTTTCCTTTCTCCTTTTTCTATTTCTTTCTTTTTCATTTACTTTTCCATCTTTTTATTTTTTTATTTCCATTAGCAGTAGCGCTCTCCGCGTGAAACGCGCTGCTACTTATGTGCTAGCGGTAGCATGCTTTCCTCAAGACCGCTACTGCTATGCATAGCCTATCGGGGTAGCAAAGGGGATACTAGTGGTAGCGTGTTCTCATGCGCACGCGCTACTGCTACTATTGTATCTGTAGCACGGTTTACGGACATGCGCAACTTCTATTTAGCACTAGCGCCCTTTTTTGACACGCGCTGCTGCTAAATTTCTGTGTATAAGGTTTTCCCTAGTAGTGTTATAGCGGCGCCGCTGACGCCGGCGCTTGGGTTGCTTCTTGGAGGGGTCATCCTCCGCTGTCCCGTTGCCATTGCCTTCTTTGGGTGTGTCCACCATGTATATGTCATATGATGAGGTGGTTGTCCAGTGCCCTGTGGGCGGTGGTTCCTCTTCACCTCCCGCATCATCGTCCATACCGTCGATGTCTTCGGAGTCGAAGTCGAGCATGTCGGTTAAGTCATCGACAGTGGCTACTAAGTGGGTGGTGGGTGGGCGGCTAATTTCTTCGTCATCCGCATCCCAATCATGCCGGACGTAGTTCGGCCAGGACTCTCCTGACAAGGAGAGAGACCTTAATGAGTTCAGTATGTCACCAAAGGGCGAGTGCTGAAAAATATCCGCGGAGGTAAACTCCATGATCGGCGCCCAGCCGGATTCGATAGACATGGGCACAGGCGGTTCGGAGTCCGTGGTCGAAGAAGGATCCGGCAGTTTGGCAACACGACTCTCGTGAAAGGTAAGGTCGATATTCGGCTCGATCACCGCTGAGGGTAAGACTTTCGTGGCGGGGTCTATCCACTCGTCCATGGATGGCGCAACTCGTTCCGAATTGAGGTTCGGAGTGGTTGCTGGTGCGATCTTCTGAACACTGTCCGATGGTAGAGCTAAATTGTACTCATCGTGGCCGTGTGGCGCACAAGGCAGGGGCTCGGACCCGTCGAAGATCAAGTCTCCGTGGATATCGGTCGTGTAGTTTATGCTTCCAACCTGACCTGGTGGCCAGGGGTGTAACTTTCGATCTGCTCCAGATGGCCAAGCGAGTTGGCCCGCAGTGCGAAGCCGCCGAATACGAAGATCTGTCTGGGGAGAAAAGTCTCACCCTAGACTGCATCGCTATCGATGATTGAAGGATCCATCAAGCCTAATGGAGACGACACAGAGGAACTCTAATGAAAGCACCAATGTCGGTGTCAAAACCAGCGGATCTCGGGTAGGGGGTCCCGAACTGTGCGTCTAAGGCGGATGGTAACAGGAGGCAGGGGACACGATGTTTTACCCAGGTTCGGGCCCTCTTGATGGAGGTAAAACCCTACGTCCTGCTTGATTTATTCTTGATGATATGAGTATTACCAGAGTTGATCTACCACGAGATCGGAGAGGCTAAACCCTAGAAGCTATCCTATGGTATGATTGTATGTCGTCCTATGGACTAAAACCCTCCGATTTATATAGACACCGGAGGGGGTTAGGGTTACACAAGGTCGGTTACAAAGGAGGAGATATCCATATCCGTACTGCCTAGCTTGCCTTCCACGCCAAGTAGAGTCCCATCCGGACACGAGACGAAGTCTTCAATCTTGTATCTTCATAGTCCAACAGTCCGGCCACAGGATATAGTCCGGTTGTCCGGAGACCCCCTAATCCAGGACTCCCTCAATACTCATAAAGAATTTCATTTTCAATAGGTTCAGTAGGTTGAGGAGCAACTCTTTGCTCTACTGGTCAGGGTGAAGATACCCCGAACAAGCCCCTCAGAGGATTACATTCCATAGTAACAAGTGACAGTAAATTTCAGCACACTATATAATTTTTTCCTTACCAAATTCCACCTACCAAAGGCGCTTCACTCCCCGGCAACAGCGCCAGAAAAGAGTCTTGATGACCCACAAGTATAGGGGATCTATCGTAGTACTTTCGATAAGTAAGAGTGTCGAACCCAACAAGGAGCATAAGGAAATGATAAGCGGTTTTCAGCAAGGTATTCTCTGCAAGTACTGAAATAAGTGGTAACAGATAGTTTTGTGATAAGATAATTTGTAACGAGCAACAAGTAACAAAAGTAAATAAAGTGCAGCAAGGTGGACCAATCTTTTTTGTAGCAAAGAACAAGCTTGGACAAACTCTTATATAAGGAAAAGCGCTCCCGAGGACACATGGGAATATCGTCAAGCTAGTTTTATCACGTTCATATGATTCGCGTTCGGTACTTTGATAATTTGACATGTGGGTGGACCGGTGCTTGGGTGCTGTTCTTACTTGAACAAGCATCCCACTTATGATTAACCTCTATTGCAAGCATCCGCAACTACAACAAAAGTATTAAGGTAAACCTAACCATAGCATGAAACATATGGATCCAAATCAGCCCCTTACGAAGCAATGCATAAACTACGGTTTATGCTTCTGTCACTCTAGCAACCCATCATCTACTTATTACTTCCCAATGCCTTCCTCTGGGCCCAAATAATGGTGAAGTGTTATGTAGTCGACGTTCACATAACACCACTAGAGGCTAGACAACATACATCTCATCAAAATATCGAACGAATACCAAATTCACATGACTACTAATAGAAAGACTTCTCCCTTGTCCTCAGGAACAAACGTAACTACTCACAAAGCATATTCATGTTCATAATCAGAGGGGTAATAACATGCATAAAGGATCTGAACATATGATATTCAACCAATTAAACCAACTAGCATCAACTACAAGGAGTAATTAACACTACTAGCAACCTACTAACACCAATCCCGGACATGGAGACAAGAATTGGATAAAAGAGATGAACTAGGGTTTTGAGATGAGATGGTGCTGATGAAGATGTTGATGAAGATTGCCCTCTCCCGATGAGAGGAGTGTTGGTGATGATGATGGCGATGATTTCCCCCTCCGAGAGGGAAGTTTCCCCGGTAGAGCAGCTCTGCCGGAGCCCTAGATTGGTTCCGCCAAGGTTCCGCCTCATGGCGGCAGAGTTTCGTCCCGAAAGGTTGCTTCTGGTTTTTTTCTTGAGGAAATACTACATATAGCAGAAGATGGTCATCGGAGAGCCACCAGGGGGCCCACGAGGTAGGGGCGCCCCCCCCCACCCTCGTGGACAGGGTGTGGGCCCCCTGGTCTTCATCTTTGGTGAGGATTTTTCATTATTTATTATAAGGTATTCCATGGAGTTTCAGGACTTTTGGATTTGTGTAGAATAGGTCTCTAATATTTGCTCCTTTTCTAGCCCAGAATTCCAGCTGTCGGCATTCTCCCTCCTTATGTAAACCTTGTGAAATAAGAGAGAATAGCCATAAGTATTGTGACATAATGTGAAATAACAGCCCATAATGCAACAAATATCAATATAAAAGCATGATGCAAAATGGACGTATCAGGGGCATCCTTTCTCGATCGTGTTGATTTCATGAGTTTCTGGATTTGTGTTTTGTTTGAGGTTCACGTCCGCTACCTCCCCCCTTCCGAGCACCTGCGAGCGGGGGCTGGCCGCAGCGTATGCGCGCTGCACGCACACCTTGCCATTACGGGCGCTCGCTTCTCGCGAGACTCTCTTAGGTGGACCGGCGGACCTCTTAGGAAACCAAAACCTCGTGAGCTCGTGAGGGGCTCCTCTTAGAAGGAATGCACGTCCACAACCGCCAAACCAATTTGAAGCCCGGCTAAACCAAAGTAAGTTACGGCATCAAGCCCGCAAGGGGAGTCGCGAGCACCCAAAAGCATACTTTAAGCCTAACCTAAGGAATGAAGTGGTAGTCTATTTACATGACGGGCTTCCCCTCTCCAAAATACTCTTACATCGTGAGGGGCTGTACCCAAACTTTTGCGTGCAGGTTCAAAATAAAGGAGCGAGGGCTCAGCCAGACATATCGCTTGCCTCGTCCCCCGAATCGCTTCCAGACAGGCTGCTGGCGCCGTCGCTGTCGCTGTCTCCACTGCCATCAGCCACACCGACAGCAGCCACTTCGCCATCAACCACGTCGCCCTCATCCGCCCCGACCACCACCGCGTCATCATCAGAAGCAAAGGCCCTAACCAGAGCATCCACATTGTCATCCACCCAGTGTGCGAGGTTGCCCCGGACGACCGCAGGCACTGGGGCAATGGCGGCGACAAAATCAAAGTCGGGATTGGTGTTCAGGAGATGGCTGAAGATGCGGGAGAATGCGCGCCCAAGAAGGCCTCGGCTCTTTTCCTCCACAAGCTTGCGAGCCCTCTCAGCATGGCTCTCCAGGCTCGTCACAACATCAGTGAAGAAGCGAAGATGGCTGGCGTAATCCTCGGTGTGGGGACGAGGGGCAAGCTCATCGTAGATGGTACCAAGCGCCTGGTTGGCCTTCATCCTGAGGTCTCGAAGCATGGGAGCGTGCTAGCATAGTAGCGTCTGCCGACGAAGTGCCTCCTCCCTGCTTTGCTATGCGAAGGACTCGGCGCTGACAACCCGGTGTTGAAGAGAGACCAGCTCGGCATGGGCTGAGGCCCGCTCGGCCTGCACCGAGATCAGGGTGGCTGCAGCAGCTTTCTCGCGCTGTCCCGCCTCAGCCAGCCCTGACCTAAGGGCAACGGTCCTACCCACACCTTCGGCTTCCACGAGCTTTAGCTTCAGGTCGTACCTGCTAGCAAGATCCGTGCGAGCCTCGACCACCCTGTGGTCGACCTCCTCCTAGGACCTGGCCTCATGCATGCCGACTGCATCCTCTGCTTGGGCGACTTGGCGCTCCCTTGTCTCCAACCGCTCAAGCTCATGGTTGCGCTCCGTGGCCTCCAGCAACAATGCTTCCTCGCACCTCAAGATCTCCTCCTCGTCAGACGGAGCACCCTTCATCAATGCCAGGACAACTCTAAGCGCCTCAACCTGCTGCTCCAGGGAGGCATTCAAGGCCTGGAGCTCCCGCCAATGCTCCTCGGCGGCCACGCGGCGATTGTCCGCCTCCCTGGCCTCCTCCAAGGCCCGGGCGCTAGCCTCTCTCAAGGCTGTCAGAGATGCCTCAGCCTTCGCATTAGCATGCTCGCGCTGGAGGCGCCTAAGGTTGATAGCCACCTTCAGTTGATTCCACTCCTCACCAGCCGGAGGCCTTCGGCTTCAAGGCGAGTGTCGATGTCCGCGAGTTCTCCGCCGAGCCGGCTCATCGCGCCCATTGCCTCCTTAAAGAGCTCATGGCGGACGGCACTCCGATCGTGCGCAAACCTAAGTGCGCAACCGGGTCCGTCCCCTACAGTGGGGGTAGCCGACGGGGTCCGAAGCGGCTCACCCCCTTTCGGCACGGGGCTGGGGGCTGGCGCCTCTCGGGACGCCGACTAGGCTTCGGCAGGAGCCCAGATGGGTTGAGGCCCGTTGCTCGAAGAAGAAGCCAGGATTAAGGTCATCCAGCCGCTGTCCACAGCTAGAGGAAGAGCCCATGGCACACTTGCCGCATCCTAGGCGAGGCCATGAAGGAGAGACGGCAAAGGCATGGGCTCCAGGAGCCAGGCTAGCATGTTTGCCTCTCCGCCCGACCTCGCGCCGGGTGCGACACGTTGGCTTGGGGCGCTCAAAGCCAGCGGGGAATTTGAGGCAGGAGAAGGTTGCTTCCCTGGAGACTTCGCCGCCTTAGAAGAAGGGACCCTGAGGAGCCACAGTCAAGAGGAGAAGCAGCACTTGAGAAATTGCAAAGACAAGGTACTCACTTGTCTATGGCGATATACTTCCTCTGCTTCAACGGCCATAAGGCATCACTTCTGCAACTTGGAGACCCTTTCCTCTTGCCGAGCGCATCAAAGTCCATACGGAGCTTGCCGAAGCCTTGGACGCCGCCACCAGCACAGGGTGCGGATGGTGGGGCACCTAAGGAGATGACCTCGGGATTGCTGGGCTGAGAGGAGCCCACTGGCTCCGCCTCATGATAACCAGCTGAGACCTCGGAGGCTTTGGCATCAGGAGCAGCGGATTGTGTCGCCCCCTCAGCTGTCACCCCAGGGCAAGAGTCGCGGGCTCCCGGGGATGGCACCTCGGGAGCCTCGAGCGGTGCCTATGCCTCAGCACCCGTGCCTCCGGCCTCTAGCAGAGCTCGCCCCCCCGGCATCCACTCTTGGGGTAAGTTCAGCGCTGACGGCAGGGAGGGGAACCACGGAGACAGGGTTCTCGCGGGGCCCTTCAAGGCCGACTGGACGCATCCCACATTCATCGAAGGGGGGCATCTACCCCGCGAACTCCACCCTGTTCGAGCAGCAGTACAGAAGACAGCCCTCCTGGGCATATCGGCTGGCGAGGGGTCGTCCGTCAGGACCTCGAGCACCGTTCTTCGCGCATCGAGCGGAAGCCCTTACTCCTGAAGCCTCCTGCGATCCTGGCTGCCGAACAGGGCCCACATCGGCCGAGAATGGTGCTGGAGTGAGGTGACGCGGCGTCGGAGGAACTCCTTCATCACCATGGGCGCAGTCACGCTGAGATCTTTCAGCCTCTTCAACCGGAGCCAGACGAAGGCAAGGCAGGGGTCCGCGAGCTTCTCATGGCCCCAGCCGGAGCTGGGAACGGCGAGCGCCAAAGGGGGCGAGAGAAGGGGGTTGAGCACACCGACGTCCACAAACACCCACCGTGTCCGAAACCCGCTCGTAGATGGTGGGAGCTCAAAGTCAATCCCCTATCCTGCCGTTGCATCCATGGCCTGGAAGCTCAGGCATCCCGAGCATTGTCGAGGATCGGTCAGATGCAGCAAGAAGAAATGGTGCAGTAGGGCCACCGAAGGAGTAATGCCCACCATGGCCTCGCAGACGAAGGTGAAAACGGCAAGAAGGGAAACGGATTGGGGATCTAGGCGCAACATATGGATATGATAGTGGGAAAGCACGGCGTTGAAGAAGGTGGAAAAGGAAGGAACCAGGCCAGCCCACAGGGCGTCAATGAAGAATTCGACCTCGGTTGCTGTCCTATCAACAGAGGCGCGGGATGCAAACCAGGCCACAGTCTTCCCCCATTCCTCGAAGCCGGTGGCGAGCGCAGGGCGGACCTTGTCCATGGCTTCCTGGTTGAGTACCAACGACCGACCAACGGCTGGTTCAATGCCCGGAGGTGGCTCGGCTGAAGACTTGGACTTCTTCTTCTCCTTCTTCGTTCGGCTTGGCGCCATGACGACGGGGAGGGCCGAGCTCAGGTCGAGTTGGGAGAGGAGGTTGTTGTTTTGGAAGGCGGAAGAATTGGAGAAGCGCGTCGCGAGCAACGAGGGAATAATTGTGTAAGTCACGGTGGCCACCAAGCTAGGTGGATCAAGGCTGCCTAGGGAAGCGTGGCCTCCCACGTCTCGTCAATCGCCATGCGACACCCGAGGTTGCATGCTGTTGGGGCCCGCGGTGCACCACACTTTCCCTTTGGCTTCGCCTCGAAGCCAAGTCCGAGCACGCCTTAGGCCCGGGGCTACTGTCGGCGTCCTGGTAATGGGGGTCCCCAGACTTGCCTGCCTGCGGCCCACGGCGTGGCTCCGTCAGAGGCCCCGTACGGCCCATCTTCACCAGCAAACACTCAAGACCTTCGCGAGAAGCCGAGCCTCGCGAGGCGGACGATGCAAGACCTCCTCGGGGGCGGCCTCACCAGGCTGGCTCACGAGGGGCGGAGAGATCAAGGCAAGGGGCACCTTGCGAGGTCCTTGTGACGCAAGCCGTGACGACCACGGCCAAGCGGACACCAGGCGGGCGCCAGCGCGCGCAGTGTCCTCGTTTCCTCTTTGGTGCTAAAGGTCACCGTGGAGCCTAGGACGGCGTCACCACCAGAGTCTTTGGCAGGTGAAGACCATCTTTTATCAGGATAGCTCGTACTAGTTGTACTAGTTGTCCCCCTTCAAATTGGCCATTGTGGGATGTGATAGCCTGGCTTATTAGGGATGATAGACTACTCATATCAATAAGGAGTTCATTCTTTTCCGGAAGCCCATTCGGACAGAACTCCAAAGTTAAGCATGCTTAGTGCGCGGATAAGACTAGTATTGATCTATGGGGTCAGTCTAGATCCCGCCAGGAGTAACGAGCACTGGCAGGTGTGTCTGGGGCGTTACAATTTGGTATCAGAGTCGACCCTCACGGTTACACGGATGTTTGCGAACATATGTGTGGTCATGTTCTTCATGACATTTATGACTCGTCATGGCACACGACATGGCACATGTACCAGACTAGATGCACAGAATTATGTGCCACGAGGGAACGTTCCTATGGCTCGACGAGGACGTCGGTTCCTCTGAGTGGGGGTGTATGTGATAGCCTGGCTTATTAGGGATGATAGACTACTCATATCAATAAGGAGTTCCTTCTTTTCTGGAAGCCGATTCGGACAGAACTCCAAAGTTAAGCGTGCTTAGCTTGGAGTAATTTCAGGATGGGTGACCGACCAGGAAGTTGCTCCCGGGTGCGCACGAGTGAGGACAAGTGCGCGGATAAGACTAGTATTGATATGTGGGGTCAGTCTAGATCTCGCCAGGAGTAACGACCACCGGCAAGTGTGTCCGGGGCGTTACAAGTTGGTATCAGAGCCGACCCTTGCAGTTACACGGATGTTTGCGGACAGATGTCCGATCATGTTGTTCATGACATTTGTGACTCGTCGTGGCACACGGCATGGCACATGTACCGGACTGGATGCACAGACGTATGTGCCAAGAGGGAACGTTCCTGTGGCCCGGGAGGACGTCGGTTCCTCTGACTGGGTTTGTATGTGATAGCCTGGCTTATTAGGGATGATAGACTACTCATATCAATAAGGAGTTCCTTCTTTTCCGGAAGCCCATTTGGACAGAACTCCAAAGTTAAGCGTGCTCAGCTTGGAGTAATTTCAGGATGGGTGACCGACCGGGAAGTTGCTCCCGGGTGCACACGAGTGAGGACAAAGTGCGCGGAAAATAGTAGTATTGACGGTGGGGGCGATCTAGATCCCGCCAGGAGTAACGACCACCAGCAGGTGTGTCCGGGGCGTTACATGGGATCCCTTCCTGCCTAATATTTAGGAATAGGACCTGGGCCTCTATATATAGGACTAGCCACCACCGTAGGGAGACAGCTCATCTTGGACCGGTTCCATTCCACCAAGGCCACACACAAGCTCACCAAGCACAAGAGCACCTCTCCTCGGGAGGCTGTTCTTACCTTGTAACTGTTCCTCCTCAGCCCAAGAGGCAATCCACAACACCACACTGGAGTAGGGTATTACACCACATCGGTGCCACAAACAAGTATAAATCTTGTGTCCCTTTGTTCTGCGAATTTGACGTCCTGAGCCTTGAGATTGCGGTGAGGGCGTGAGCTAGAGTGAGGAGAGATCTTCGTGCGCACCCCAGTGTTCGAACCTCAAGGGTTTTGCTGGAACCCGAAATCCGACAGGCGCTACCACCTCACCGCTCGCGCATCCTCCTGAGGCCCCTTCCATCCATGAAAACCATCGGCCATCGTTCCAGGACGTGTGCTTTGTGCGAAGACAGGAAGAGGATCATATCCCAACAAAGGCACGGTTGCGCCCTCCCCACGCCATAGCAGAGATTCAACACTAGAATGCAGGGGGTGGAAGAAGAGAGCATACGTGGTGAAGGATAAGAGCGTGGTGGGAAGAGTGATTTGGCAGTTACTCACCCATGCATTAAAGTCATTTATAGGCCATTACAAAGATGGCCCCACTGCAATTGGCATTACACGACGTGCAGCAAAACCGGAAACTGATCCAAGCTCAAGTTAATGAAGAAGCAAAGAAGACCTCAAACGACAACTAACGCAGCATCCTCACCTATGTACTTGAAAGGGCCTACCCCGATGACGCTCGGCAATGCGTTCGGGCCAGGCCCGGGGCCTCTATATATAGGACTAGCCACCACCGTAGGGAGACAGCTCATCTTGGACCGGTTCCATTCCACCAAGGCCACACACAAGCTCACCAAGCACAAGAGCACCTCTCCTCGGGAGGCTGTTCTTACCTTGTAACTGTTCCTCCTCAGCCCAAGAGGCAATCCACAACACCACACTGGAGTAGGGTATTACACCACATCGGTGCCATTACAAAGATGGCCCCACTGCAATTGGCATTACACGACGTGCAGCATAACCGGAAACTGATCCAAGCTCAAGTTAATGAAGAAGCAAAGAAGACCTCAAACGACAACTAACGCAGCATCCTCACCTATGTACTTGAAAGGGCCTACCCCGACGACGCTCGGCAATGCGTTCGGGCCAGGCCCGGGGGCTCCTGTTGGTGCAAGAAACTCTAGGTGTGTTGCCCGGATTGTACACAGGCACAAGAGCAGGCTTGCATCATCCAAGACAAGACCAAGTTGAATAGATAGCTCTTTGAGAAATCTGAGGGTAGATCAAGAAGACCAAGTCAAGCTAGAGGATCTAGATGCCTCCAAGGAAAAACCTCCCTTGCCGGGCAGGCAAACCTAACAAGGTCGAGGTTGCCCCGAAGACAAGTCCCAAAACCATCCCGGCAGGGCCTACCGGGCATGACGAGAGAAAACTACCCCACCAAGGCTCCACCGCTCCACCTCACAGCGACTCAAGTCATCAATTGGTGCGGTGTCGAGCCCCCAAGTGACTAAGTGGTTGTTATTTGGCATGTTGCAGCCACTTCCTATGGAAATCACCTCCAAATGACACCCGTCCAGAGATGTGTCAAGCAGATAGATGAGAAGGTGGTAGAATGGACCAGCAAGGCTTGTCGGGCATGCCACGATGTGACACTAAGCGGCTCATTTAATGCGCTCTACCCTGTCTTCAGAGTTAGGTATGGTAGCATTGTTTTCTATCTATAGTGCACAATGACTAATTTTCGATTGTGGCGACCCCTTGATCTATAAAAGGAGGGCCATGGCAACCAAAGAAAGGATTCGGACCATTGTACACTCATACGTGCATAGCTGCTCTCACCCTGAGGCAACCTTGCTAGGCTAGAGCGCTACGTCTCCACCACAATCCCTCATCAATCCACCAAAGCAGGAGTAGGATTTGATGCCTCGCGGCGGCCTGAACCTGGGTGAAAATGCCCATGTGATCTTTGTCGTGATGCGCTACGCCCTCTGCTCTTTGTGCAATGTGTTCACCCCCCCTGCCGAACCACAAGGGGGTGATGGCCCCATAGGTGGTCATGGTTTCCCACGACAGATTGATGCCTTGGTTCTCAAACTGAGGGAAATACTTATCTCTACTTTGTTGCATCACCCTTTCCTCTTCAAGGAAAAAACCAACGCAAGCTCAAGAAGTAGCAAGTTGCAGTCAAGCGGAGTAAATGAGGTTACTGGAAGGGAAGGGGTATTTATAGCAGAAGTGAAAAGCTGTTCGCCCGAAGATTTTGGACAAACATGCACCTGACCCTTGCTGTCCCATCGACAAGTGTCACCCATGTAGTGAGAGGTGGAGATCGTGGGTGAGTAAAATAATCCATCATAGGAAGTGGAATGGTTTGAGCGGCAACTGTGAAAATTAGATATGATATTTTTTATGTTTCGTTCGCAAATTCTTCAGCTATTAAGGACACAGTGAAGACTTTGAATGGGTTTCAAATAGAATGCACATGAAGAATTTTTGAATAGACTGGATTGAGTTTAGCATAGAGGGGGTACGGGTCCGATCACATTCACTTAGAAGAAAATCAACTTGAAAAATTAGTTATATGTGAAAGTTGTTGAGGACACTGAAAACTCAAATACACACACACACACACATATATATAGTCAATGTTGAGGAAATCGTTAACTGGTAGCTGCTCGGTGGGCTGGTGAGTAGGGGATTAATAGGATAATCGGCAAGTTAATCAGCCATTTAATCAATTAATCAACGATTTATCGGGTAATCGGCTACTCGGGGACCCTATGAGTAGGGATTAATCGGCAAGTTAACTGGTTAATCGGATGAATTCTTGAACAGGGTATATATATATAGTCAATGAAGAACACCAGTCACGAAGTTGAAGAAATTGCAAACATATGGAATTTGAAATTTTCAAGAATTTGCAAAATGACGAAAAGCTCTATTTTGAAGATTTTTCAACTTTGGTTGGTGGCGTGACCCACCGTATACGAATGATGATTTCATACACCGTGTACGGCTGTCGTAGGGCTCAGAGAATCAAATTCTTCATTAATTTCTTCACACATAGAAGGTTAGTCTTCATTGATTGAAGAAAAATGTTACTTCGTGTGTTGCACATCTATGTCATCAATTTTGCATAAGTGTTAGGATGTGTGTCCTTTCAGAGAACATTCGAAGATTCTAAGATATTTAGCTTACACGGCAACTTGCAAAATCTCTTTTCATCCAAGGGCTTTCTGAAGATATCCGCCAGCTGTTCTTCAGTCTTCACGTGATTGGTCGAGATGTCGCCCTTCAACATATGATCTCGAAGAAAATGATGATGAATCTGGATGTCCTTAGTCTTTGAGTGTTGAACCGGGTTGTGAGCAATCTTGATGGCACTCTCGTTATCGCAGTAAAGAGGCAAGTTCTTCAAATTGATGCCATAGTCCTTGAGGGTTTTCTTATCCATAGCAATTGAGCACAGCAAGAACCAGCAGCTTATACTCAGCTTCAGCAATAGACAGTGATATGCAGTTATGCTTCTTCGAGGACCAACATACCAAGGATCGTCTGAGGAAATGGAATGTGCCTTATGTTGACTTGCGATCCACTCGATGACCAACATAGTCAGAGTTAGAGTATCGAATGATATCAAAAGCCGAGCCCTTGGGATACCATAATCCAAGTGTTGGAGTGTGAGCTAGATATCAAAGAATATGTTTCACAGCCTTATGGTGTGATTCCCTCAGTGTAGCTTGAAAATGGGCACACATGCAAACCACTAAGCATAATGTCTGGCCTACAAGCACATAGATACAATAAAGACCCAATCATGGAGTGGTGTACCTTTTGATCAAAGTCATTACTATCGGCGTCCTAGGAACGGGGGTACCCAAACTTACCTGCTTGCGGCCCATGGCGTGGCTCCGTCGACGGCCCGGTTGTAAGTGCATCTAGTGCCACCCCTAGTTGGTTTTGGAGTATTGACGACAAACCTAGTTGAGGGGCTAATGTGTTTGTGAGAATTGCAGGAAAACACAGGTAGAAGTCCCTCATTGATTCGGTTTTACTACCAGAGATGACCCCTAAAAATGTATGAAGACATTGAAGACAAAGGTGGTATATGAAGATATTCACATTGAAGACTATGACAAAACAAGACACGTTATGAAGCCTGTGGAACTCGAAGACTTAGATCTTTCGTAGTTCTTTTTATTTTGTGTTGAGTCATAGGAACCACCATACTATTAAGTGGGGTCCAGGAGAACCAGTCAGAATGACTGAAGTGATGCCTAAATCAAAAACCTATGTCTTCGAGTGAAGACAATGAGAGCGAATCTTGTCCAGAGTCAGACAAGTCAGCTTTGCTTGCAGCCCAAGTAAAGTTGCCATGAGAGTTCGAAATCTGACCGTTGAGACACGTGTCAGTTCCTTAGTGACCCAGGGTCATTTCGGACAAATCAGGTCGGGTTGCCAAGTGGCTATAAATAGCCCACCCCCACAACCATAAACGGTTGGCTGCTCAGATTTCAGTGCACGGCTTTTGTCGTTTGAGAGCAACCCACCTCGAAGCCTTTGAGAGAAAATTCATAGAGAGGAGAAAAGCCCTAACCACCCAGAGCCAGAGTAAATTGGGCATCACTTAAGTCTTCTTGTCTGTGTGATCTGAAGACTTATTACACTTGAGGACTGTGAATTCTCCAGACGGTTAGGCGTCGCGTTCAGAGCATCCAAGAGACATTGTGGATTGCTAGTGAATGAAGTCTGTGAAGGTTTGGGAGTCTACCTTGAAGACTTACCAGAGTGATTGGGCGAGGACTAAGTGACCTTAGCTCAAGGAGAATACGGTGAGGACTTGGTGTCCTGAACTGTGTGTTCAGGACTGGGTGTCCGGGACTGTGTGTCCTAAGGTTTAAATACCTAGCCGCTCCAACCAGACGTACAGTTGTCACAGCAACTGGAACTGGTCCAACATATCATTGTCTTCAACGAGTCACTGGTTTTATCTTCACTTCCTTCTCTTGCTGTTACTCATTGTGAAGTCATTGCATGCTTGCTTTATCATTTGTCTTCACAACGTGAATGCATGATCTGTTTGGCTTCATAACTTCTTCCTACTTGATCCTTATTACACTGAAGCTGTTTGTCACTGTGCTTTCACTCTATTGAATACATGACCATGGCTGGCCTAGTGTAATCTAACTTCCGCTACATAGTAATAGGCATAATCTTCACTGTTTGTCTTCATAACTCCCAAGTTTTGAAGAATTCCATAAAAATCGCCTATTCACCCCCCCCCCCTCTAGTCGATATAACGCACTTTCACCGGTACGGCCCAGCTTCAGCAAAAACAACCCAAGACCCTCGTGAGGGCCAAGCCTCGCGAGAGGGACGACATCAAGACCTCCCTAGGGGTGGCCTCACCAGGCTGGCTCCTGAGGAGCGGAGATATCAATGCAAGGTGCACCACGCGAGGCTCACATGACGTGAGCCATGACGACACTACAAAAAAAGACACATCCATGACATTTTGGGCCGAACGAAATTTTTTTCTGTCATACATATGACACTTCTATGACGATGATTGTGACAAAACCCGGTATCATCATAGATGTGGTGGGCTCCTACTTCTATGACAAAAAATGGGCTTTTCGTCCTGGGCGGGCCGGAGACGCAGCTGCATGACATTCTTTGGGCCGTCCATGATGGAAAAAACAGTGGTAGAAGCGAGGGCGAGGAAAATTTCGGGGAGTTCCCGGTTACGGTGGGAGGTCGGGGGCCGAGAGATGCACGTTTCTCTCGTGCACGTACGCGCGTGTGTGCGAGGCGTTGGCTCTAACTGAACCCGAGAGAGGCGTTGGGCTCTAACTAAACCCGAGCGATTGCACTACAGGCTATGCGTTACTAAACCCGAGCGACCGATCGATGGCTGTTAACTGAACCCAATCGAGCGATTCCTTCACTACTCCTGCTAACTGAAGCCGATCGATGCTGCCTCTGGGATGAACAGTGAGCGTTGTGGGAGGGTTTGGATGAACAGTGAGCGGTGGCGTTGCCTCTGGATGAACAGGACCCTGTGGTGTGGTGGGGGGCTGGATGAACAGTAGACGGTGGAGGGGTGCCCGTGGAGGGGTGGTTGAACAGGACCCCATGGTGTGGAGGGCTAGATGAACAGTAGACGGTGGAGGGGTGGTTGAACAGTAGCCGGTGGAGTAGCGCGCGGTGGAGGCTGGATGAACAGGAGCCCGTGGAGGCTGGAGGAGGTCGACGGTAGCCCGTGGAGGCTGGAGGAGGTCGACGGTGGAGATGAACAGTATCCCGTGGAGTCCCGTTTTGCGGTACGCCACACCCCTCCCGATGAACAGGACCCCCGTTTCGACCGTAGGAGGTCCGTTTCATCCGCTTTGCGGTACGCCACACCCCTCCCGATCAACAGGACCCTCGTTTCGACCATAGGAGCTCCGTTTGGTCCGTTTTGCGGTACGCCACACCCCTCCCGATCAACAGGACCCCCGTTTCGATCGTAGGAGGTCCGTTTCCTCCGTTTTGCGATATGCCAGACCCCTCTCGATCAACAGGACCCCGTTCCAAACGTAGGAGGTCTGTTTCCTCCGTTGTGCGGTACGCCAGGCCTCGTTTCCATCGCCTGTTCCGTCCAAGCCTTCCCGATGAAGACGACCACACATTCCGTTCCGACCCAGCCGGTTGGCTCCCACGCGTTCTGTTGCCTCCCGATGAACACGACGCATTATGTTGCCTCCCGATGAACATGACGCATTCCGTTGCCTCCCCATGAACACGACACATTCCGTTGCCTCCCCATGAACACGATGACGACGCTGTTTCTCCGTTCTGACCCAGCCATGTACACGAGCCCTGGCCGTACGTATGCGCGAGTAGGCGTTCGAGACCCCACCCGTATGTACACATACGTGGCCGTATTTTCTTTCTTGCACCCTGGCTGATGTACATACGTGTACATGCTACGTGCGCGCCTCTACTATGACACGTACACGCCTCTACTACGACACGTGCGCGCATCTACATCCACCAGTATATAGGTACGTACACGTTCGCGACTAGAATGACAACGCTACGTACGCTTCGACCAGGTGGGTCCCGACTGTCAGGCACTTCCTTGCCTGCGAAGATGTAGCTGGTGGGTCCCAGCAATCAAGGGGGTGAATCATTTTTTTTCCTGGACGCATTTCCTTGCGTGCAAAGATGTAGCTGGTGGGTCCCAGCAGTCAGGGGTAAACGTTTTTTCGCAAAATACGGTGGCCTGTCCGGTGGGTCACCGCTGTCAGGTGGAGGAATAATTATTTTGCACGTAATAAGGAGGCACTTCCTTGCTGCGGCCGTGCACCCAGCTGTCAGCCTCTCCACGTACAGTCCACATCCGATGGAAGCCGTTCCTTGACCATGTTGACCATGCCGCACAGAGAGCACCAGGGTGGTGGATGACGGTGAGGCCTAGGAAGGGGACGACGCGGAGCCGGGTAAGACGGGGCAGTGGATGCCCACGCGTAGAGGAGTATGAGGGTTCACTGGTTCGCTGCGGTGTGAGGTTGCCGTCGCCGCAGAATAACAGGGGGTGTGGGTGAGTAGAGGGATGGCCTGGCCAGCGGTGCGAATAGTAGGGGGGCGGTGAGGCCTCTGCCGCATCGCAGCCGGCCACGGGAGGCAGGAGCACGAGGCACGACCGACACTGGTTTGGGCGGCTGGAGCAAGAAGACCAGAGGTTGAAGAAGCACTACAGCCGTTGGATGGACATTGTACGGTCACCGGAGCTAGAATCGTGCATATTGACTAAGTTGACAAAGCCCTTCGTCCCCGTCAACTTAGTAGGCCCACAAGTCAGCCTGCCACTATACTGGGTCCCAGCTAACAGGGGGAGTATTCATTTTTTTTGCATAATAATGAGGCACTTCCTCGCGTGCGAAGATATAGCTGGTGGGTCCGAGCTATCAGCGGCGGTAACGTTTTTTTCGTGAAATACAGAGGCCCTTTCGGTGGGTCCTTGATGTTAGGTGGAGGAATCATTATTTTGCGCATAATAAGGAGGCATTTCCTTGCGTACGGCCGTGGACCCAGCTGTCGGCCTCTCCACTTATAGTCCACTTCAGATGCATGTCGGTCGTTGACCACGTTGACCAGGCCGCGCCGAGAGCACCAGGGCGGTGGATGACGGCGAGGCCTAGGAAGGGAACGACACGGAGGCAGGGAAGACTCGGCAGTTGTTTCTGACGTGAAGGGGAGTACGACTGTACGAGGGTTTACTGGTTCGTCTGCCGTTGCCGGAGAATAACAGCAGGTGTGGGTGAGTAGAGGGATGGCTAGGCCAGCGATGGGAGTACGATGGGGCGGTGAGGCCTGCGCGGCAGCATAGCCGGCCGCGGGGAGGAGGGAGCAGGCAGTCCTGCCGGCGCTTGTTTGAGCGGCTGGAGCAGGAAGAGCAGAGATTGAAGAAGCACGACAACCGTTCGATGGACATCCAACAGTCACTGCTTGTGCGTCAACCTTTTTTTAGGAAAGCCTAAAATCTGTGGAAAACAACATACAGCCCATCTGCCATTATTTGTAATAATTTCCAGCCCATTTGCTAATTCTTAAGGGTTTTTTTGGAGCCCATATTCTTTTTGTTAGCATTACAGCCCATATTGTGGCCACGGTTAAAAAATTATACGAAATTTTGCATATTTCGGTGCGGTCCAAACTGTTTTTAATCCCGAAATTTCGACTCACATTCAAACTAATTTTAAAAATAAATGTATATCAATATAAAATCCAACAAACTCTCCACGCATAAAAATTAATGTAATTTAAAATCTCGAAATGAAAAAAAAGATATTTGAAACTAATTGCCGGTTTGATGTGTTTTTAAAATGTACATCCCATTTCTCATTATTGATGGGCCATTTTCTCGGCCAGCCGAATGAAATCTCTCCTTGTCTTGAAAGATTTGCAGCCCAACAGGCCTGACAAAGCGACTTACTTGGCAAATCACAAGAAAATGAGTCTGTGGCCATGGACCCAGCTGTCAGCCTCTCCACGTACAGTACTCTTCTAATGGAAGTCATTCCTTGACCATGTTGACCACGCCGCACGGAGAGCACCACGGCGGTGGACGACGGCGAGGCCTAGGAAGGGGACGACACGGAGGCGGGGAAGACGCGACAGTGGAAGCCCGCGTGGAGAGCTGATGTCTTCTACAGAACCTTCTTCTTGTAGACGTTGTTGGGCCTCCAAGTGCAGAGGTTTGTAGGACAGTAGCAAATTTCCCTCAAGTGGATAACCTAAGGTTTATCTCGGAATGGCTATGGAAATGCCATAATAGGTAGGTATGGTGGCTGTTTTGAGGAAGGTATATGGTGGGTTTATGGTACCGGCGAAAGTTCCGCGGTACTAGAGAGGCTAACAATGGTGGAAGGGTGAGAGTGCGTATAATCCATGGACTCAACATTAGTCATAAAGAACTCATATACTTATTGCAAAAATATACGAGTTATCGAAACAAAGTACTACGCGCATGCTCCTAGGGGGGTAGATTGGTAGGAAAAGACCATCGCTCGTCCCCGACTGCCACTCATAAGGAAGACAATCAATAAATAAATCATGCTCCGACTTTGTCACATAACGGTTCACCATACGTGCATGCTAAGGGAATCACAAACTTCAACACAAGTATTTCTCAAATTCACAACTACTCAACTAGCATGACTCTAATATTACCATCATCATATCTGAAAACAATCATCAAGTATCAAACTTCTCTTAGTATTCAACACACTCATAAGAGAATTTTATTATTAATCTTGTATACCTAGCATATTAGGATTTTAAGCAAATTACCATGCTATTTAAGACTCTCAAAATAATCGAAGTGAAGCATGAGAGTTCATCTATTTCTTCAAATAAAACTACGACCATGCTCTAAAAGATATAAGTGAAGCACTAGAGCAAATGACAAACTACTCCGAAAGATATAAGTGAAGACCAATGAGTAGTCGAATAATTATGCAACTATGTGAAGACTCTCTAACATTTAATAATTTCAGATCTTGGTATTCTATTCAAACAGAAAGCAAAGCAAAATAAAATAAAATGATGCTCCAAGCAAAACACATATCATGTGGTAAATAAAAATATAGCTCCAAGTAAAGTTACCGATGAACGAAGACGAAAGAGGGGATGCCTTCCGGGGCATCCCCAAGCTTAGGATCTTGGTTGTCCTTGAATATTACCTTGGGGTGCCTTGGGCATCCCCAATATTAGGCTCTTGCCACTCCTTATTCCATAATCCATCGAATCTTTACCCAAAACTTGAAAACTTCACAACACAAAACTTAAAGTAGAAAACTCGTGAGCTCCGTTAGTATAAGAAAATAAATCACCACTTCAAGGTACTGTAATGAACTCATTATTTATTTTTATTGGTGTTATACCTACTGTATTCCAACTTCTCTATGGTTTATAAACTATTTTACTAGCCGTAGATTCATCAAAATAAGTAAACAACACATGAAAAACAGAATCTGTCAAAAACAGAACAGTCTGTAGTAATCTGGATCAAACGTATACTTTTGGAACTCATAAAATTCTCAAATAAATTTCTGGTCCTCAGGAATTTATATATTATTCATCTGCAAAAATAATTAACTAAATAGCACTCCCCAAATAAAAATGGCAGCAATTCTCGTGAGCGCTAAAGTTTCTGTTTTTTATAGCATGATCAACAAGACTTTCCCCAAGTCTTCCCAAAGGTTCTACTTGGCACAAACACTAATTAAAAGCATAAAACCGCATCTAAACAGAGGCTAGATGAATTATTTATTACTAAACAGGAAAAAAAGCAAGGAACTAAAATAAAATTGGGTTGCCTCCCAACAAGCGCTATCGTTTAAAGCCCCTAGCTAGGCATGATGATTTCGATGATGCTCACATAAAATATAAGAATTGAAACATAAAGAGAGCATCATGAAGAATATTACTAGAACATTTAAGTCTAACATACTTCCTATGCATAGGGATTTTGTGAGCAAACAACTTGTGGGAACAAGAATCAACTTGCATAGGAAGGTAAAGCAAGCTTAACTTCAAAACTTTGAGCACATAGAGAGGAAACTTGATATTATTACAATTCCTACAAGCATATGTTCCTCCCTCATAATAATTTTCAGTAGCATCATGAATGAATTCAACAATATAACCAGCACCTAAAGAATTCTTTTCATGACCTACAAGCATAGAAAATTTACTACTCTCCACACAAGCAAAATTCTTCTCATGAATAATGGTGGGAGCTAACTCAACAAAATAACTATCATGTGATTGAAAATTAAGGTCAAGATGACAAGGTTCATTGTTAATATTATTCTTTAAAGCATACGTGCCATCACAATAATCATCATAGGTAGGAGGCATGCTTTCATCATAGTAAATTTGCTCATGAAAGCTTGGGGGACAAAAAATATCATCTTCATCAAACATAGCTTCCCCAAGCTTGTGGCTTTGCATATCATTAGCATCTTGGATATTCAAGGAATTCATACTAACAACATTGCAATCATGCTCATCATTCAAATATTTAGTGCCAAACATTTTAGAGATCTCTTCTTCTAGCACTTGAGCACAATTATCCTTTCCATCATACTCGCGAAAGATATTAAAAAGATGAAGCGTATGAGACAAACTCAATTCTATTTTTTGTAGTTTTCTTTTATAAACTAAACTAGTGATAAAACAAGAAACTAAAAGACTCGATTGCAAGATCTAAAGATATACCTTCAAGCGCTAACCTCCCCGGTAACGGCGCCAGAAAAGAGCTTAGTTGACGGGGTGTTAGTGCCGCTTCCCTCGCCTCCCCGGCAACGGCGCCAGAAAAGAGCTTGATGTCTACTACAGAACCTTCTTCTTGTAGACGTTGTTGGGCCTCCAAGTGCAGAGGTTTGTAGGACAGTAGCAAATTTCCCTCAAGTGGATTACCTAAGGTTTATCAATCCGTAGGAGGCGTAGGATGAAGATGGTCTCTCTCAAGAAACCCTGCAACCAAATAACAAAGAGTCTCTTGTGTCCCCAACACACCCAATACAATGGTAAATTGTATAGGTGCACTAGTTCGGCGAAGAGATGGTGATACAAGTGGTATATGGATAGTAGATAATAGTATTTGTAATCTGAAATAATAAAAACAGCAAGGTAGCAAGTGATAAAAGTGAGCGTAAACTGTATTGCAATGATGGTAAACAAGGCCTAGGGTTCATACTTTCACTAGTGTAAGTCCTCTCAACAATACTAACATAATTGGATCACATAACTATCCCTCAACATGCAACAAAGAGTCACTCCAAAGTCACTAATAGCGGAGAACAAACGAAGAGATTATGGTAGGGTACGAAACCACCTCAAAGTTATTCTTTCCAATCAATCCATTGGGCTATTCCTATAAGTGTCACAAACAGCCCTAGACCTTAAGATACAAATCAACCAAAACCCTAATGTCACCTAGATACTCCAATGTCACCTCAAGTATCCGTGGGTATGATTATACGATATGCATCACACAATCTCATATTCATCTATTCAACCAACACAAAGGACCTCAAAGAGTGCCCCAAAGTTCTACCGGAGAATCACGACGAAAACGTGTGTCAACCCCCATGCATAGGTTCATGAACCCGCAAGTTTTTCACCTTAACATACATCAAGTGGCACGCGGTATCCCATTGTCACCACAGATATCCACGGCAAGACATACATCAAGTGTTCTCAAATCTTTAAAGACTCAATCCGATAAGATTACTTCAAAGGGGAAACTCAATTCATTACAAGAGAGAAGAGGGGGAGGAGAAACATAAGATCCAACTATAATAGCAAAGCTCGCGATACATCAAGATCGTGCCAAATCAAGAACACGAGAGAGAGATCAAACACATAGCTACTGGTACATACCCTCAGCCCCGAGGGAGAACTACTCCCTCCTCGTCATGGAGAACACCGGGATGATGAAGATGGCCACCGGTGAGGGTTCCCCCCTCCGGCAGGGTGCCGGAACGGGTCTAGATTGTCTTTCGGTGGCTACGGAGGCTTCTGGCAGCGGAACTCCCGATCTATGTTGTGTTCTGGAAGTTTTAGGTCATGTAGTATATGGGTGCAGGAGGTACGTCAGGGGAGCCACGAGGGACCCACGAGATAGGGGGGCGCGCCCCCCACCCTCATGAGCACCTCGTTCCTTCCTTGACGTGGGGTCCAAGTCCATCGGGTGTGTTTCCTTCCAAAAATAACTTCTCTAGTTGATTTCGTTCCGTTTCGACTCCGTCTGATATTCCTTTTCTTCAAAACACTGAAATAGACATAAAACAGCAAATCTGGGCTAGGCCTTCGGTTAATAGGTTAGTCCCAAAAGTAATATAGAAGTGGATAATAAAGCCCAATATTGCCCTAAACAGTAGATAATATAGCATGGAGCAATCAAAAATTATAGATACGTTGAAGACGTATCAAGAGCAGTACGAGGGTTCACTGGTTCGGCTGCGGTGTGAGGCTGCCATCGCCGCAGGACCTAGCCAGCTGTGGGAATAGTAGGGGCAGTGAGGCATCCGCGGCAGCATAGCCGGCCACGGGAGGCAGGAGCATGCGGCAAGATCGGCGCTGCTTTGGGGGCTGGAGCAAGAAGACCAGAGGTTGAAGAAGCACTACGGCCGTTGGATGGACATTGTACGGTCACTGGAGCTAGAATCGTTCATATTGACTAAGTTGACAAAGCCCTTCGTCCCCGTCAACTTAGTAGGCCCACAAGTCAGCCTCCCACCAAGGTGGGTCCCAGCTAGCCGGGGGAGTATTCATTTTTTTGTGCGTAATAAGGAGGCACTTCCTGTGGGTCCGAGCTGACAGCGAGGGAACGTTTTTTTTGCGAAATACGGTGGCTCGTCAGGTGGGTCCCAGCAGTCAGGGGGCAAACGTTTTTTTCGCAAAATACGGTGGTCCGTCCAGTGGGTCCCTGCTATCAGTTGGAGGATTTATTTTCCGCGTAATAAGGAGGCACTTACTTGCTGCGGCCGTGGACCTAGCTGAGACTCTCCACGTACAGTATACTTTCGATGGAAGTCGTTCCTTGACCACGTTGACCTCGTCGCATTCCGTTGCATGCATGCGTCCATGGGAGTGGTGCGTCCCCATTGTCAGCCTCTCACGTACAGTCATCTTCCAATGACTCTCAGTTGTTGACCACGTTGACCACACCGTGCCGAGCGCACCCAGACTAGAACGACCCGGAGATGGGGAAGATGGGGCAGTGGAGTCGTAGATGGAGAGGAGTGGGAAACTTCACTGGTTCGGGTGCGCGGCAGCACAGCCGCGGTGCCGCCCACGGGAGACAGGAGCAAGAACCGAGGTTGAAGAAGGAGCACGGCTATTGGATTAACATCGAACAGTCCAGCTGCTAGAATCATTTGTTGATTAAGTTGACAAAGACGTGCGTACACGTCCGCTTAGTAGGCCCACAAGTCAGTCACCAAATCTGACGGGTCCCAGCTGTCAACGGGATGAATACTTTTTTTTGCAAAACAAGGAGGCACTTCCTTCCGTGCGAAGATACAGCCGGTGGGTCCTAGCTGTCAGGTGGAGGAAACATTTTTTCCAGCTTAATAAGGAGGAACTTTCCTTGCGTGTGACCATGGACCTCATGGGTCCCAGCCGTCAGGCTCTCCATGTACAGTGCTCTTTCGATGACTCTCGTTTGTTGACCACGCCGCACCGAACGCAGCGAGGTGGTGGACGACGGCGAGGCCCCGGACAGGAACCACTCGGAGATGGGAAAACGCGGCAGTGGAGTCGCAGATTAAGAGGAGAAGGGTTATAACTGGTTCTGTTGCGGCGTGGGGCTGTAGTCTGTGGAGAATAATAGGAGGTGTCAAGGGGTGGAGGGATAGCCTGGCCGGCAGTGGGGTAGCGCTTCGCAGCGATGCGTGCTAAGTAAAGCCGCTAGCCGCCGGAGGCCGGACCAGGAGGTCCAACGACGCTGGAGGAAGAAGAAGAGAGATTGAAGGTGCATGTCGGCCGTTGGATATAAATCCAATGGCTGTGGATGACACAATCATTTGTTTACCAAGTTGACAACGCCCTACGTAGGCTTCGACCTATTGGCCCACATGTCAGCCTGCAAAAATGTGGCATATATTTAACCCATATTTTCTGGAATGTACAGTCCATTTGTTGGGCTGTGTGAACAAATAATTTCGCGTCAATCAGGCCCATTTATATTTTCTAAGAAATCCCAGTCCATTTGCACTTCCTTGAAATACACGTATTAGGTGGGCTCATTATATATATAATGTTATGTTAGAAGCAGCAATTAATATCAAAGAATAAACCGGAGAGGCACATTTTTTATATATATAATTAAGAAATTAACGAGTTATTGCTCAAAATAAAAATGAGCGCGTCATTATTAAATTGGTCCTTAAAATCTTCGCAAGCTTTTGTACGCAATCACCAGGATTTTCCATGCATGTGAGTCAAAAACAACCAGGATTTCCCTTGCCAACTTCCGCTAAACATTTACTTTTATAAGTTAATAACACGTGGGATGTTTTTATAATGTATATATAAGTCTCTATAAAATATACAATAATAGTAATAATATAAATCTTTCCCTAATAATAAAGCACGGATTGACTCTTTGGGTTCACCGTCACAATACGCTTCTTTCCGTGAATTTACGCTTTCAATTTTTTTTCCGTTAGTTTTGATCGACAGTCCATCCAATTGCTGCGAGGCGGTACAAAAACTTTGTCCATCCAATTGGTCCACGTCCACATTATCTTATTGGGCCTGCACGCATGTTTCGGCCTGCATGCACGCTTCTGTATCTGTACCTTACCTGATTTTCTCACATGTACTCGGAGTAATCCCACCTCGATTGCTTACATGAAAGTCTACCAGTTTATATACCTAGGAAAATTGCATATAAACAACGAGCCTCTTGAATCAACAAACACAGAATGAGAACGAAGGGAAATTGTACAACAAAACGGTAGTCCGGTGCGAAGCTGTTTAGTCCGGCGCTCGCCGGGGTGAGGAAGCGGAGGCGTAGCGCGCAGACGCCTGCTATGCAGCCTATTCCACCCGCTGGCCACCTCTACACCACACACGACATGGACACGAGCGAGGCGGATGGAGGCGAAATGCCGAGGTCGAGCTATGGACTCGGAGTGGAGGATCCACAGAGAGGCCCGGGAGCCACCACGGCAGGCACGAGAGCGAGATGGGCCTGGCCATGCTCGGCGGTCATCAGCCGACTTCGTGTTTCTCTGCTGATGATCCCGGACCACCTGCTGCCCGGGGTCGGCTACATGTTGTTATCTCAGTTTGCTTGGTAGTTTCATTCTTGCTTAAGATTAGACCTAGCCGTGTAGATGCAGATGGACATTGGAGGTACAGTGTTGGCACTGTCGACTTGGATAAAAATATTTTTGTATGCACTCCGAGTGGGTCAGTCTATATACACTTAAATTTTCACATTCAGTTTCCTTCAGTTAGATGATAGCAAGGAGATAATGCACTCCTTTTTTTGAAAAAATATCATAAGGTCCATCTTTTGGAAGAATGACGAGCCATGTTGGCCGTAGTTGGAGTGAAAGAATTACAACTTTTTTGTGCCAAACAATCAAATATAGCACTGGTTCAGAAAAAAACCGAAACCAAGAGAAATGTTGTTGTTGGATGTCAGTGCGCATCATATATCCTCTTGTCCATGCCGGTCATAACAGAACAACTTTCTTCAGGCTGGTGATGCTCATATTGTCAATCATTCTCAGTGTGGTGCCTGAGACAAAAACTCCTAAGGCAGTTTGGTAATTTATGATGTTATTACACCGGAGCACATGTAATGACAGACCCGGTAAAGAAGAATAGAATGTAAGTGTGTGCCATATTTTTTTCCGTTGCAACGCACGGGCCCTTTTGCTACTATATATAATGTGGTTAGAAGGGAAAACATAAATTGGACATAACATTAGTTTTGTAAGAGACCTGCGTTTTATACCCCACAGTAGGCATACTAACAAGTTCACACACAAATACAACAGAAAAGGTAAACATTCATATCAAACTCAGGTTCACAGGACACGTTCATATTCATAGCCAACAATCACTATCAACAACTCAAAAGATTCATATATACACAAGCTCAACATATCTATGCATCCAAATGATTGATAGATCACACGACAATATTCATACATAATTCACAAAAAGATTCAGATATACACATGTTCAGTATGTTTATGCATCCAAATGATTGAAATCACAGCCAATATGATCCATGGACGAACTTTAATTACCTAGGGTACAGACTGGTAAATGGTGTTCAATCGGAGGTACTTCTTGCTAAAATTAGTTCTTGTACGAGTAAACTATCGAGTACATAAGAGGCAGCACAGGCAATCTAAACTTTGCTTGTAGGTTTATCCTCAAATAGTGGCCTCGTGCCGAGGGAGGTTTGAGCAACTTGGCCACTACTTTCATCCAACTAGTTTACTGGCTCATGTTGGTCCTATATCTCGCCAAAATTCTACATTGCAGACGAGAAAGGACGCGGTTGAGAAAATGAACCACCCAAATTTTTTGTGCAGTTCAAGTGAAATGGAGCATCCTTGGCGTGTAGACTGATTAAGTGCCAGATGAATATACGCATCAACCAACTTGTCTGGAATCTTTAGACTCCATGCCATATAGTTCGCTACCATATGTGCTGATAACCAAAAGGCACAAGTTGGGACCAAAGACTGGACTGCGTTTTTCGGGGCTATGCACCAAGCAATATTTTCGGTGTTCACTCTCCTAATATTTGGAGTTTGACAATTGATTGACGCCGGTTGATACTCGAATGAATATAGGCACTTCTTGTCAACATCGATGCTTGTTTGAGTGAACTTTGGAGTACATAGCAGCAGCATAAGTACCTGTCCATCTGATCATTTTGTGCGGTTCTACTGAAATCACCCGATGTAATGATTTGCCTGCGAGTTCAGGCTCCAAATTACTCCTTTATGAAATCGGCAAACAGTAGCACAATACCAAATTACCAATACATATGACAGGCACAATAATCAGGATAAAGACCAGTACCAACCTGTGTGAGGTAGCATATCAATTACTATTTCCTTTGACTGGAAGCCGAGATAAGCGAAGCGACTGATAGCAAAGGAAGAAAGCAAGTGGAGATTAGCGACTGACAGGAAAGGACGGAAGCTGTCGAGGCAATGAAGCACCCAAAGTTTTTGTGCAGTTCCACCAAAATCGAGCATCCCTGTTGGCACATATATTGAGAGAGTGAGATTACTGTAATAGTGGGACTAGTTGATGAAACATACACTAACAATTAGAAGCACCCTCATTATCTTAATGGGTAAAGTTAGCAACATAGTAGTCTTGCTTAAAGAGAGGTATTAGTTTATTTAATCAGTGCCAATTAGCTCAACTCAACACTCAAAGCATTGCCATTTATCATAGGTTGCAAAACTTTAACGTGCAAAGATAAAGGAGTTTCTCATGACAGTAGCACGATACAAATAGAGATGACAGCAAACTAATATGGATGAAGGCATTAGGCCTGTACCAACTTGAGCAAAAAAAGCTTATTCATCTAGTCCCATAAGAGATGATAAAGCACTCACTAGAATCACACAATAGTATATATGTTTGTGCACTTCAAATGTATGGTTGAAATCACTCTTGTTTACCAGTGCTGAGATTATATCGGAAGGTTATCAAGAACTTCCAGCAGAGTTAAAGCACTGGCTGGGATATAGTTCATTGTATTGTCTTGTGTAGTTCCACTAAAATGTACGATTGGCACAACATGAACCCTGTTTGCACAAGTAGGAACAAGGTGAAACCTTCATTAGCTTAGTGAGAAAGGATAGGAAGACATTAGCATATTACCCAAATAGTAGCATCAAATTCATGATGGACAATACGCAAAACATTGCCTCATTGAACCAATGGCAATAAATTGACATGCAAAACAATAGCACTATTATGTCATGACACTAATAATATTCCCTCCCTGCTCCACCACATGATTCACCTCCATAGACAAACATACACACGTACATGATTCAGCATGGGGTCCTACTAAAGATTTGTTTAACTCCAACAGGAAAATTAGGCAGTAACAAATTAGTGGTACTTAAGTACTCCTAATTAATTAAGTGAGACAGCAGAAGTGGAAGGGCTCCCTGGAGGATCGTCTCACATGTAAGGTAGTCGTTGCCGGAGCCCTTGAATGGCCTCGACTGAGGCCTCTAGCTTCAGCAAGATCGCCCTGGCAGTGTTTATTCTTCTTCTTCCTCTTCATGCTCTGTTTCTCTTTCTCCTCACCAGTTGGTGAAACCAAGTACATGATTGGCCTTCTAATTCAGAATTGGTTTTGTCCGTGAGGGAGTACAAGTGTACTAGTAAAAAATAGCATTATTTTCTCATGGCAGTCAGAAAATAGAGATGAACACATGCATTAAATATCATTCTTACCTAAAGGAAGGTTATGGCGCAAATATGGATGATGAGGATTGCAACACAGATCTCCCTTTGTGCAGTTCCACCAAAATGAACCAATTGTTCCATTCTGACATTCCAGTTAAACAGCATAAAAGTCACTTATTTTAAGAAGAGTTTTGTGCAATGCACCAAAAGGTCACAACAGCAACCAGGTGAATTGGATATCCCTGTTTACACAAAAAGGCACAGAGGAAACAGTCAGAGTCTCAAACAATTACAAGCAAAAACATTTGGATAAACTTGTCATGGCTTATAACAGTGGCATGGCTTCATTTTTACTAGGGACATTAGATTAAGAACAGCTAAGGCTATGTTCGGTTCACAGGTTTGGTGCAGGATTTTTGTAGGAACACAATTCCTACAGTATTCTTTCCCTTCCAACCGTTCGTAACACGGGAAAGGTGAATAGTGTTTCATAGGAAAGCTGGTCTGGTAGTACTGATTCCATAGGATTAGAAACATCCACGCACTGCTCATTTTTTGGGCGAAAGCCTGAGGCAGGCGCTCGCTGCCATGCGTTAGATAGGTTGTTGTGCTATGTTGCTGGAATAAAAAAATCAACCTATGTGTGGTACGTGAGGTGAGGACAAGAGTAGTCACTGTGCAGTTGAATAAACAAATAGCATCTCATACTGCGAAGCATGCTACTCTCAAAAAACAAATCTGTACATTTCGTAGTCCATCCGAACACATTCTCTTGAGAGTTTCCTCCGGTTCGCTGTTCCATAGTTTTATACCTACATTCCTTTCCTATTCCTCTATTTTCATCAAGACCTATGTTTTCTGCCCCTTTATTCCGAGCGGAGCCTAAATATTTGGTATAAGGGCATGGGACAGTGGGTGCACCAGCAGTCCAGCACCATGTACGTAAACAGGGGCATAAAGTGGTGATTCCTAGTTTGTTGCCCCGAGAAACAAACATCCAAGAAACATATCTGGGTTGGTCCCATTTTTGCTCACTCTAGCCACCTACTCCTATGTGTGGATAGCAAATTTAGTCGTGGTCATACCACTATGTACAGAGTTACCCCTATATTTCCCTTTTCAACAAAGAGACCGGTTGGATGACCAGTCTGTACTACTTTCACCCCATTTCCTTCCTGTTTGTACCAAGTCCGATGTACATACTAAATTCCCCCACCCCCACTTTATTTCTTGTTTGAACCAAGTACTCCCTCCGTCCGGAATTAATTGTCATCAAAATGGATGTGTCTAGAACTAAAATACATCTAGATACATCCATTTCAATGACAAGTATTTTCGGACGGAGGGAGTACAAGATTTGACTCCATGAAGTAGCTTTACCTCTAACAATAGAAGAAAAAAATATGTGACGTTGGACCATCCGATCGAGAGGGGCTTAGAGGTAGAAAATGATGCACATGCAGCGACGTAGCGAGCTTGGGAAGTAGAGCTAAGGCGGTTGCGAACGAAGATATACCTGAAGGTCATCGGGATGTGGATAGGTGGGTGGCGGGAGGCTGGATCCGCCCACAGGCAACGACGAAGGGATCGGAGGACCTCCCGCACCGGCGCTCCGTGAGAGATAACGGTGCGGCCGGCAGTGGATCTCCTCCCTCGCTATCGACGACGGCCTAAACGCTGCCCCTCCTCCCCTTCACCGGCGGAGGGGGATACGTCCGGATCTGTAACCAACGGTGAGGATAGAAAGCCAGTGTTTTTTGAAGGGAGAAAGACAGTGTTACTACCCCTATCTTGTTTAGATCTGGAGAGGATGAGAGTGTGTGAATAGAGCAACCCTAGCAAGCAAGCGCGGAGGCTCCGGCCTATATATACGTAGTGGGGTAGTTTTCCTTTTTCACTCCATCAAAACAATCATTTAAAATTGTGTACTACTACATGCCAGGTCGTGGTTTTTTTAGTTGTTCATTGTTTTTTGAGATAGCTACCCGCTTGTTCCAAGTGGTGTTACTGTGTGCCAGGTCACACTTTGTATCATTCAAGTCTGGTACCAAAAGTCCCTCCATTAAATGAACAACCACCCCCACGTAAAAATTGTGAACAAGCCCACGGCTAAAATTAGCGGAAACGTGGGTTGCCCCAACATGCATTATTATTTATACTTTCTACTCCCTCCGTTCCTAAATATAAGTCTTTTTTATTAGCCACACCTAAGAAAAGAATTTTTTATTAGCAGTGAACCCCACATGTCATAGACACAAAAATTGTGGCAAGATTCCCTTAGGCAAGCCAAAGTGTGTCTAACAATTTGAGCAACTCGGGTTAGGCAAGTGTGGCAAGTGTGGGAAAAATAATGTGGCAACATAAGACAAACATAGTCACAATCCAAACAGCCCCGTAATTTTTTGTGACATGCATGAAAATTTAGTTAGTTATATTTATAGTCAAAATTTGGCAAGGTGCATCAAATCAACACATGCAAGTATCAAAAGGAAAGTCACGGCATGCATGCATGTGTTGTACTCCCTCCGTTTCCAAATATAAGTCTTTAGAGATTGCAACAAGTGACTACATACGAAGCAGAATATTTCTACTCCTACATACGAAGTAGCCCATTTGAAATGTTTAAAAAGACTTTGATGTGTCGCGTCAACTCGTACAAGACCGAGAAATTTGATTACTACAATGCCCTCTCCCTCGTGAACTGAGCTCTGGTGCCTTAACTGCACCTGCCTTTGGCTGCATGACAGGAGGGCCAACCATCTGTTGGGCCCACCTGCCATAGATGCAAAGGCAGGAGCAGTAAGTAGAAGCTTTCGCTACATGCTATCCCTCCCGCACGAGGTGGACGGACATGCAGCAGTGGATTCGATACTGTAGAAGTAGGAGTAACATCATTGTTCGTCTTCTCGAAGAGGCGAAGAGCCAAGCGCAACCCGAACGTGGCAGTTGTGAACGCTCGCGTGGTGCGGTTCCTTGGAGTACTAGCCAAGCTCTTGCATGAGTCAAAATTGCTATTGTTTAACAATTAAACTCCATTATCCATTGGTTGATACTCATTATGCATAGGTCCACGCGTTTAGCACCGTTTCCTCCTGGGGTCACCAATGTTTATTTCCTAATTAATAGCATTGCATGCAATGAACTAGCCAGTGCAAGTCATTAAAAGCATGCACACCTTTCATCTCTTATTGGTTGATATGTCAAGAAACAAGAAACAAGGTAGAAGTTAATGCACCACGCCTAAGTGTTTTGGGATTATTTGGTTTTCGTAAGATGACTTACACACCTAGACAGAGGGAGTAGTATAGCCCTGTAAACCGGAAAGGAGTATTTGCCTTTCTAGAGATTTCAACAAGTGACTAGACTACACCGTGTGCAGTACTCCCTCCCTTCCAGTTTATAGGGCTCAAATCTCAAATCTCATGAACCAAGGCATTTTGCGATTGGAGGAATGTATCTCGTACTTTACAAAACTACCCTAATTAAACTCATGCATTAATTACGTAGTTCTCTTGTTTTCCTCTCCGCCTTGGTCGCGGTGCACATGCGGGACATTTCAAAGCATCCGGGCCCGCGTGCCATCCACCAAATCACAACGAGGTGTTATAGTCGAGACTCACCTGTCACCCCGGTGTGGCCGTCATGACCCATCATATCACAAAACCCACACCTTTACCAGTAGTGGAAAGGTGGCCTCCAAGTTGGACTGGACGAAGCAACCATCATTTAACTGGAACGCTCGTTCAAGCCCTTTCTTGAAGAAAACCTCACTCCAGGCTACTCACTTCTGCCATTTTTCTTCTGTACCGACGAAGGAAAGGTGGGCGAATCAGTTGTGCTGCTATATTTTTATTCCAAGAATCTTCTTTTTGCGAAGCACCGACCGATTCTCACATCCTATTATTTTCCCGTTTTCTTTGCGATTGTGGTTTCCTTTAGATTGCTTTTTGTTTGTCAGTTCATTTATGGATCCTGGAGCACTAGGAAAAGAGTTGCCGGTGGACAACCCATTGGAGACAGCGATCTCCAGGAAGCGAGCACCGGCCAACGAGTTGACCATGTTGGCGGGCCAACCCATGGAGATGAAGAACTCCAAGAAACAAGCACTAGCCAAAGAGTTGAGGACGTTGGCGGACGAACTCCTCAAAGAATGTTGGAAGAACGGCAAGGTCCCCACCGTGCCTACCCCAGGAACTCTGATTGCCACCTATGTGAGGCTCAAGACCGAGTTTGATGAGATAGTCGCCGTTGAGAAGCAGTATTCCCCTGGCAAGGTGATGGCCCCCATCGAGGACGAGGAGATGGCCCCCAGAGGGATGTGATCCCCCAGTGAGCTGCACAAGGTAAAAAATAATGGTTTATTACCATAGTTGTGGTTTTTGATTATTTGCAATGTGCTTGCTAATATGTTAGGGTTGTGCAGGTGCCGGTGGACGTCCTTGATGATTCCGATGTCGTGGCCCGTCCTGTTGGCATCGCCCCGGAGATCGATTCCGATGCCGCTGTCCATCCTATGGACATCACCCCAGAGATTGATTCCAATGTCACGGTCAGTCTTGTGGACAACGCCCCAAGAATCGATTCCCATGCCACTGTCCGTGCTGTGGTCATTGCTCGAGAGATCGATGACAAGAAATAGTTGGTCGCTCTAATTATTCAGAGTAGTTTGCATTGCCCTGTGTTTAATTACAAGAACGATGCGTGTTATCAAACCATCTTAGGGCTAGTGCACTTTCTTGTGTGGGCGGATCTTGATACTTTTGTTTGATAGTGAATCATGCGAACCCTCTCTGAGTTATGGAAACAGATGTATCCTCACCAGTTTTTGATGTAATATATGGCATGCTTAGATGTAAGTTTGAACTGTTTATCATATCAGCAGGGCTTGTTTGATGATTCTTGGTGTTAGTAGGCTAGCTGCTGTGTGAGCTATAGTGCTTGCAAAACACTCACCGAAGAGAAACGTTGGGGCTGATGAGCTCGTGGTATCCTTATACTTATCCCTCGTCGATCGACCAATAGCCCTAGCTCCTAAAATTGTAGGCTTAGCGATCGATCAGACAATAGTCGACATACATTCAGGCCTCATTTGGTTCATAGGGTAGGAAAATCGTAGCAAAAGTACAGAGAACGTGCAACACAAAATCATAGCAGTGCGGAGACGTACTCCCTCCGTTCCAAAATAGATGACCTAGGCGGGCTAGTTTGGCCTACTGGGTTTCAGTGATATGACGTGGTACAGTGCCGTCCAATCTTCACGTGTGGTAGCAGTATTGCGGGTACAGTAAGTTTTCTTGAAGAAGCGGAATTCAACAAAGTCATGATGGTTCCTTCGTCCGAACAACTTATAGTGGGAAAGGTTGGGCCTGCGATACGACCGAGGTAGACCAGGATAATTTTGTGCATGGCAGGTGGACCAGGATGGTCGATGTCCCACATGTCGGCGAATGAAAGTATTCTTTCTGATATAGAGGACGGGCAACGAGTATTCATTGTTTATTTTTTATGAAAGCTATTGTCTCCACTATTATGACGGAGGAGTGTCAAACACGGCAGCCTAGTGAACTTGGCATGTGCACCACTCCCTCCTTCCTCATGTAATGCCCAGGTTATAGCTTTTTCTCACTTTCTCTCTATCTATTTACTCTCAAATGTTTTTTACCTTTCTTTCTTTAAGACACAATTGTTTTTATGCCTTTTTTAGAATTATTATTTTTATACCTAGGAGCACGTGTAGAGACGGGCTCTTGCAAAGCCCACTCCTTGACTTTGTCAATGCCTCTCTCTCCTCCACATAAGGAGTACTACTTGCTATGCATGCATGCGGCGGGCAACTAGCGTCTTGAGGGGCCAGGGCGGTGAGAGCGAGCTCCGGAAGCGGTCCGGACTCCAGCATGGCCCACCTCACATTATCACCATATATTTCTTAGAGTCCGTGCGCGGCGTGCGGGCGATCTCTTCTCCCTCCCCCGTTTCTCTCTTCTCAGTCGACGCCCGCCGAGCGATTAGATTTTGGCTATCGACGGTTTATTCAATTACGGTCCCACATGTCAGTGAAATTTCAAGACAATGTGTGTCCCCTCTGGTGAGCGGCGTGCGAGCCAGACTATCGGGGTTGCGACACGTATGAGTCGTAAGTGGGCCGCCTTTTCCTTTAGAACTTGCGAAGCGTAACATTTTCGCGCGATCGATCGATAGGAATCCAGAACAAAATGACGAGGGCGGTGCTTTCCCGCTCGTTAGGCGGGCTAGTTCGAGTGATATGACGTGCTATAGTGTCGTCCACTTGCTCCATTTTTATGTAAGCAAGAGTTTACACTCTTACGCGGGAGGAGTGCGAAACACTGCGGATCTGATTTTGATCGAGGGATAATTGTTCCCTACCAAATAATGGAGGATTGTTAGCGATTATAGCATGATAGTTAGGTCATCTCCAGTGCTGGACCACAAATTTACACAGGCATCTGTCCGAGGACACTGATGGATGCCATCCGATGCAGCCCGCATACCTTTCGACAACTATATGAACTAACTGGATGAAATTCATGCAAACAAAGCAAATTTCAAATTAACTACATAAAATTCATTACATTTCGAAAACTTTTCCTACAAACTGGACGAAATTCATTACATATTTCTCACAAAACATACTAAAACCTACTGTAAACCTAATCTAAACGATCGCCGGCGCCCGACCACCATGTCCGGACATGAACCCGAGAAAGCCGGCCATTGCCTTCGCCTCCTCCTCATCCGCCTTGATAACCTCCTCCTCCGGAGCACAAGGTTCTGAAGATTTCTGCCTCCACGTCGCCGTCAAGCGGCTAATCGGTCGCTGATGTTTGCCCCACCAAGCTTGGAGTCGACTAAGTGGAGTAGCGGTGGCCTTCCCGGGACCAGTGCGGCGGTGACCTACCGTGTACTACTCTTCCTCACTGCCAGCTGCGCCCGCGCACGCGCGCCGGCTTCGTGGTAGTGGCGGCGGACGGCGGCTGGGGGGTGTCAGTGATCTCCTTCGTTTGCTCCTGCGACAGTATGTCGAAGAGAGCTTTGGAGCGCGCCCGGAGCGGAGCCGCCGATGTCCCTCGTTTGCTGCTACAACAGTACATCCAAGAGAGCTTCGGAGCACCAAGAGCCATGGTTGAAGTGGTGTCGACATAAGGAAGGGACCGGAGGAGAATAAGTGTGGGTCTTTGGCTATGGCTGGGAGCTGGGGCTCAAGTTAATATAGCGGGCGAATGGCAATGAGCCGTGGCAGACGGATGGACAACTGGCACCAGAGTAGGTTCGTCGGGCGTGAATGCGGACGCTGCTTCAGTGACTTAACTACAGATGCGTTTCGGTTACTGACATGTGGGCCCAACAGGCATCTAGCCTGCATGTTAGTGACACACCAATTGCACCTGCATTTAAGTCTGGTGAATGCGGCATTGACATTCTAGAGAGACGGTGACCATTTCAGGCGGGAAGCGCGTGCTAGCGATGGAAGGGGTTTCAGTGTGCAGTCGCACTAAGATCGGTCGCTCACGATAGTACATACTCTGTACCATACTACCCTAGAACCCTCTCTAGCTTAGGTTGTTTTATAGATTGCCGTTGTGATGGACGATATACATGAGCAAGGCGGTCCGAGTATGACCGTTGGTGTTGAGCCAGGTGAATACATGCTCGGCGTTCGCGTAGGCCTCCATCAAACGTCTAAACAGTAATGTCAGGAACCGCCGGGGCGCGCAGGTGATGGGCTCGCCGTTTGCGTTGCCCCATAAGCAGGAGTTTGATTTAGAGGGCGACGTGCATGCATTAGCATGCTTTGACAGCGTGAGTGTCTGACTGTAGGATCGAAAGTATGTCTAGAGGGGGGGTGATTAGACTACTTGACCAAATAAAAATCTAGCCTTTTCCCAATTTTAGTTCCTGGCAGATTTTAGCTATCTTAGCACAAGTCAAGCAATCTCCACACAATTCAAGCAAGCATGCAAAAGAGTATATGAGCAGCGGAAAGTAAAGCATGCAACTTGCAAGAATGTAAAGAGAAGGGTTTGGAGGATTCAAACGCAATTGGAGACACAGATGTTTTTGTCGTGGTTCCGATTGGTGATGCTATCATACATCCACGTTGATGGAGACTTCAACCCACGGAGGGTAACGGTTGCGCGAGTCCACGGAGGGCTCCACCCACGAAGGGTCCACGAAGAAGCAACCTTGTCTATTCCATCACGGTCGTCGCCCACGAAGGACTTGCCTCACTAGCGGTAGATCTTCACGAAGTAGGCGATCTCCTTGCCCTTACAAACTCCTTGGTTCAACTCCACAATCTTGTCGGAGGCTCCCAAGTGACACCTAGCCAATCTAGGAGACACCACTCTCCAAGAAGTAACAAATGGTGTGTTGATCATGAACTCCTTGCTCTTGTGCTTCAAATGATAGTCTCCCCAACACTCAACTCTCTCTCTCACAGGATTTGGATTTGGTGGAAAGAAGATTTGAGTGGAAAGCAACTTGGGGAAGGCTAGAGATCAAGATTCATATGGTTGGAATGGAATATCTTGACCTCAACACAAGTGTAGGTGGTTCTCTCTCAGAAAATGTGTATTGGAAGTGTAGGTATGTTCTGATGGCTCTCTCGACAAATGAAGAGTGGGTGGAGGGGTATATATAGCCTCCACACAAAATCTAACCGTTACACACAATTTCCCAAACTCGGTGGGACCGAATGGTTAAACTCGGTCGGACCGATTCAGCAAACCTAGTGACCGTTAGGATTTTCGGTGGGACTGAGATGCAACTCGGTAGGACCGATATGGTTAGGGTTAGGGCATAACATAATCTCGGTGTGACCGATTACACAAACTCGGTGGGACCGATTTTGGTAATAAGCTAACCAGAGAGTTGGTCAGGTAAACTCGGTGGGACCGATTCGCTCATCTCGGTGAGACCAAAGTGTTACAAAAGGGAAACAGAGAGTTTACATTGCAATCTCGGTGGGACCGATCGCTCATCTTGGTAAGACCGAAACGTTACGAAGGGAAACAGAGAGATTACAATCCCATCTCGGTGAGACCGAGATCCCTACCGGTGAGACCGATTTGCCTAGGGTTTGTGGCAGTGGCTATGACATTTGAAACTCAGTGGCGCCGGATAGAAAGAATCGGTGGGGCCGAGTTTGACTTTTTGGTTCAGGTCATATGTGGATGTGGGAAGGTAGTTGAGGATTTTGGAGCATATCACTAAGCATTTTGACCAAGCAAGCCATTAAGCAACACCTCATCCCTCCTTAATAGTATTGGCTTTTCCTATAGATTCAATGTGATCTTGGATCACTAAAATATAAAATGTAGAGTCTTGAGCTTCAAGCTTGAGCCAAACTTTTTGTCCTTAGAATTTTGAGGGATCCACTTTCCTCATCCATGCCATGCCATTCATTGAGCTTTTCCTGAAATATTAATCTTGGAATAATGTTAGCTCAATGAGCTATATGTTGTTAGGAATTACCAAAATCACCCAGGGATAGTTGCACTTTCAATCTCCCCCTTTTTGGTAATTGATGACAACATATAGATCAAAGCTTCGACAAATGATAATAAGAGTTAAAGATATTGTCGCTTTGAGAAGCATGTGAAAAGCAAGAGCTTCCCCTAAATTTCTGCATATCTTAAGATTTGCTTTGGACTGCAAATGCACAATGAGTTAGGATCATGGGTTACTCTTCCATGTCACATACATCTTGGTGGAGCGCTCAAAATAATAAAGATTGAATACATGCACTCATCACCAAGCAAAGTGAATGATCATATAAGGATAAGTAAGATAATATCATCTAACAAGCATAAGTGTAGCTTATGATCAACCACATGATCATCAATGTCTCACAGATAATAGCATAGTATCTCAAGCAATCAAAAGACAAACAAAGTTCAACCACCAAAGCAAGAGAGAATAAAAAGCAACATCTCTCTCGAAGCCTATGATCTATACATGTTTCTCCCCCTTTGGCAACAAGTTACCAAAAAGTTCATAGAAAATGCATAGCACTAAAACGTCTCTCAAGCTTGATCTTCAGTTGGTGGTGTCCGGATAACTCCAAGAACGAAGGCTTCAGTCGAAGTAGATGGAGCTGTTGGGGTAGGTGCTGGAGCTGGTGGCACTGAAGCTGTAGCTGGTGCAGATGAAGTGGCTCTAGTGTCTGGTACTCGTACTGCAGTTGACCTCTGAGCTCTAGGCACTCTGGTAAATGCATCAGTGGTTGTTCTGCCCTTCCTCTCCTGCATATCATCTTGAAGTTGCTCCACAACAGACTGAATCTCAGTTACCTTCACATCCAAGTCATAGAATTTTTGCTCCATGATTCTTTCCAAGCTCTCCTAGTTTTGAGTCAGGGTGGCCAGTCCTTTCTCTATCCTTAGAGTGGATGCAATCAGGTAGCCATGCTGATCTTGCTTGCTCTTCAGAAGATACTGAGATGCCTCCTCCTGGGTTGGCATCTTTGCAGCCTTTTCAGCTATTGCCTTCTCCTTCTTGGCTTATGCGTGCACAGAAGATGGTTCATCCTCATTCATAACCACAATGTTGTCCTCGAAGTCTGGATAGATAGGCATGTGCTCCTTGTCCAACAGATATGTACCCGTGCCCATCTTGGAGTTGATTAGCTCCTGGATCTGTGGGGCATACCCACAACTCCTCTTCTGATCTACAGCTGTCCTCTTGATAGTTTCAACTATTAGGCTCATGACTTTGAACTTCTGTGGGACATCAAAGATGTGAAGCAAGTTAATTGCATGGCCTTTGATCATCTTGTCATCACCTGACTTTGGCAAGAGAGTGTGCCTGAGGATCCAGTTTATGGTTGGCAAGCCTGACAGAAGGTAATGTACAGATCCAAACTTATGTGTCTCAAGAGCAGCATCTGGGATCTCCTTGTACATGTGTGCCATTGTGTTGTGATCCTTCTTCATGTTGGCATAAACATCCAAGTCATCTTCACTCTCTTTTGGGGCATTGATCAACTTCGCCCATTCAGCAACCGTGGACTGGTACCTCATACCTTCAGACATCCAGACAATCCTTCCATCTGGGTAGAAATGAGTTGTGGAGTAGAACTGCATGATGAGCTCATCATTCCATTTTGTGAGCTTATGCCCAACAAAGTCTGCAACTCCACACGCACTGAAGCTGTCATACACTCCAGGATAGTGTTCTTCATTCTCCTTCATGTAGGTCTAGTCGACCCACCTCATATCACACACTATAGGCTTCTTGTCCAACAAAATTGTCTCATAGAAATCATGTTGTTCCTTTGTGTGGAACCTGTAATCAACAGCAGTCCTTCTCCTGGTGGCATATGGATCTGACTCTCTCCATAGCCTCAGACCTGAGTCCTTCCTTATCTTCATGTTCTCAGCTACTGGATGAGCATCATTGTGATCTGGGATTTTTGGCTTCAGCTTCCTCAATACATGTGACTCATCATCTTCTTCTTCCATTTCAGCTTCAGGCACTGGGGCCTTGTTCTTTTCAGCAGCTGGTATACTCCTGGTATTCCTCTTATGTGCACTCTTGGACTTGGAGGCTGCTTTGGGTGCTTCTTTGGGCTTTGATGTTGCAGCCCCTGACTTTATAACATCACCCATCAGCTTGTGTGCCTTGGGTGCTGGTGCAGCAACATCTTCTTCTTCTTCTTCCATCATGGAAGCCTTTCCAATCACTCTGGCCATGGTCTTCTTGGCCCTTTCCTTCCTTTTCTTTCCTTCTGCAGCAGGCTCCTTGGGTTTGGATTCCAAAGATGCTTGAGTGGTGGCTCTGGCTTTGGACATGGGTTGTCTTCCTGCTAGCCTTTTGATCTTCATCCCTGGCTTAACTGCAGCTGAGTTGTACTCCTTCTTGAGCACTTTCTTCTTTGATGTGGCATCATCCTGAGTGGCCACATAGTCTTCATCCTCAGACTCTGAAGTTTTCTTCTTCCTTGTTCTAGTGGCAGCTTTGGGCAAGTTGCTGGGAGTGCTCGTGCTTCCATCATCTGAACTGCTAGAGGGCCTAGTGCCCTCACTTAGGTGAACCTGCTCCTCTGACTTGTTCTGGTTGTCACTCTGATCAGACATATTGCGAACACTGACAGCAGACCCTGTGAATAGATATAGATGAGATAGAGTGGATGGGCATCACAAAATGCAGAGTTTTTGCAAGAGAATGAGTCAAAAACTTAGTTTTAGTTTTCCACAGAAAGCATTTCAGATCAACCGCTTTGTAAACTCGGTGATACCGAAGCAGCTGTTGGAACCTAAACTAGTGAACTCGGTCAGACTGAGTCACAGTTCGGTGGCACCAAGACTGCTAGGGTTTCACAAAGTCCTAAACTTGGTCACACTGATTTTCAATTCTCAGTCAGATCGAGAATCTCATGTGCAATGGCCTGAGCTAAATCGGTGGTACCGAGTTCTACAACTCGGATGGTCCGAGATGGTTTCGGCGGAAACCTAACCCTAAATTTTCAATTCAACTCTAATCTACGGAGTGTTTTGACTGGATAAGATCGTTTCAATCGTGGCAAGATTCATGGCAAACACAATGTGCTAGGACTCGGATTGAGGATAGCACAGTGATCAAGTTCACACCCTAGTTCGGCGATGAACTTGCTACGGCGGCAACGGCGGGAATGATTTCCATTGACGGCGGCGGAGACAAGCGGCAGGAGGTAACTGGCGACGAGGAGGATGATCCGAAGACCCTGGAGGCAGAGCGGGCTAAGCACAGGCGAAAAGACTTCGGAGAAATTTCCAAAAGTTTTGCCCGTGGATATATATAGCTCGACCCTGTCGGTGTGACCGAGTGGAACAACTCGGTGGCACCGAGATTCATAACTGCAAGCAGTTACTGAAACTCGGTGTGACCGAAAGGTTCAAAACGGTTGCACCGAGATAGAAAACCTAGATCGACTTAGTGATCTCGGTATGACCGAAATGGATGAATCGGTCAGACCGAAACGCACAAAGAAGTTTTGGAAGTTTAAGTCTATGACGAATCGGGGACTCCGAGTGCTCCTCACACAGAGTGGTTCGAATCTGACTTGATCAAATTTTGTGATGTAGCATGAATAGAGTTTGAGATGAGAAAAGCATAGATAGCTAGAGAGGGTTCTTAGGAATTCTTGTCCATCCACTTGGCAAAAGAAAAGAAAACCAATCAATCAAAACAACAAGTGGATGTCCTCGAATGAGTAAAATATGCAATCAACATGCTCACACAATAAAATGGTAATTGAAATATGTGGCAAAGCATGCACAACCAATTCTAGCATCTATCAAACAATTTGCGATGACTAGGTCATCTATATATGAGTATATTGACTTAGGAGTCAAATGAGAACATTTGATCATAGGTCATACTCATCGTTTAAGCACAAGTGGGGTTACCACTTTTACATAAAGCATTGTTGTGTTCACACCATTAGAGTTGCTTTAGCTCAATTCTTAGAGTAAAGCTCCCCCCAGATGTGAGATCCTCCCTAAGAGGGATGAACTAACCTTGGGTTTTGTCGATGATGACTTCATGTAGATGTTGAAGATGTGGATGCTCAATGTTAATGTAGATCATTTGAAGCTATCCATTGGAGTGAGTTTCAATTTCAATACCTACACGGGTTAGTCCCACAAGGAACAAACAAGGATATCCATAGACATAAAGTGATGCACACACAAGATGATGTCTATGAATGCTTTTAGGTTACCTTGTCCCTTGTCTTACCAACAAGAGGGTTTGTGACTCCTTGAACTAGTGCAAGATGTGGAAGTTGATTGCACTTGTTCTTGCCAAGATGATAAGAGTGAAGTATGTTGGCAGAGTCACCCTCAAGAACTCTCTAGTTCTTCTTCTTCGGGATCCACACCATCTTGATGGGAATCCTCGGTGTTGTAGTTGTACTTGATGAAGTGGAACTTTAAGTAGTCTTGGGAACCCACTTGACCAAGGCCTTAGGAGCTTCTTCAAATGCATCAATTTCCTCTTGAAGCTTGTCCTTGCCTTTTTGCTTGTGGTCTTGTGGTGGAAGATCATCTTGAGCTTGTGTCCCTTTGAAAGAAGTAGGATCATACTTCTCTTGTTGAGGAACAAACTTCATCTTGGGGTATTGATCTTCTTCCCACTCAACTCCATTGGCATTGAACTTTCGTTCAAAACCAACACCTTGATTCTTCCGGTGCCTTCCTTGCTTGCGTACAATTTCCTCGAATTGCTTACTTCCGGCAAGGCTCTTGTAAACACCTTTCTCTATAATTCCCTTCAATAAGCTATTTTCTTGCTCAAGTGTAACTTGGCTAAGAGAATTATTAGTGTAATCAAGAGAACTACTAGAAGCAACAACATTGGATTTAGCATGATTATTGTTACTACTAGAGGAAGAATCTTTCTTGTTCTTGTTACTAGACTTGACTTGAGGCATGTAAGTGGATAAGGGTAAACGCTTGGCAATGTAAGAAGAACTTTTCTTACGAAGATCGTCATTGATTGCTTTTAAGAACTCATGCTCTTGATCAAGGTTGAGCTTTTCAAACCGTAATTTCTCATGAGTCCTTAAAAGTTCTCGATGATCTCCTAAGATAGTTTCATGAGCTAACTTAAGAGTGTTTAGTTCTTTAGTTAGAGACTCAATCTTCTCCTTATCATTGTCATTCGTTTTATCTTGATTAGCATGATTAATTGATCTTTCATCACACTATTCATCACTAGAGTTGTCAACAAGTAAATCATCATCACCTAACAAGTCATCTTCATCACTATTGAAATCAACATACTCGGGGTGTGATACCTTTGAGCCTTTAGCCATGAAGCATGTTCCAACTCCTTCATTTGGTGAGTCAAATATGTCGTAGGAGTTGGTTGTCACAAGTGCTAGACCGGCAACACCTTCATCTTGAGTATATTCGGAGTCGGAGTGATAGCTTCTCTTGGAGTGGTTGTCGGAGTCGGAGCCGGATACCCATTCACCAACATGAGCTTGATGTCTTCGTTTTGTGTAGCTCCTTGATGACTTGTCCTTTCTTTCCGAATCCTTGCTTCTCCGTGAGGGTCTTCGTTCATAACGATCATCTCTACTCCTTCTTTCTCTAGATGGTGATTCTTCTCTTCTACTTCTTCTCTTGGGAGAATCTTCTCTTTTCTTGTAGGGGGCCGTACACTCATTGGAATAGTGTTTGGGCCTTCCACAATTGTAGAAGTTTCGCTCTCGACTAGAAGATCTTTTGTCATTGTAGGACCTTGACTTGGAGCTTCTCTCTTTTCTTCTACTCTTGTAGAACTTGTTGAAGTTCTTCACCATTAAGCTCAATTCTTCATTGAAGGTTTGTTTCTCACTCGATGATGTGGGGGCTTCACATGAGGCTTTGTAAGAACCACTTGATTTGTTGTGAAGTTCCTCTTTATCCTTGAGTGACATCTCATGAGCAACAATTCTTCCGATGACTTCCGTTGGCTTGAGATCTTTGTAATTTGGCATCATTTGGATCAATGTGCACACGGTATCATATTTTCCATCCAAGGCTCTTAGGATCTTCTTGATGATGAATCTATCGGTCATCTCTTTACTCCCTAAGCCGGCAATCTCATTTGTGATAAGAGCAAGCCTAGAGTACATTTTAGCAACACCTTCACCATCCTTCATTTTGAACTTGTCAAGTTGACTTTGAAGCACATCCAATTTGGATTGCTTGACGGAGTCGGTACCTTCGTGCATATCAATCAAAGTATCCCAAATTTCCTTTGGATTCTCAAGGCAGCTGATTTTGTTGAATTCTTCGGGGCACAATCCGTTGAAGAGGATATCACAAGCTTGAGCGTTGTATTGCAGCATTTTCAACTCTTCCGCGGTGGCTTCACTGTTTGGTTCTTTCCCATCAAAGAACTCACCTTGCAAGCCAATACACACAATAGCCCAAACGGCGGGGTTATGTCCAAGAATATGCATTTTCATCTTATGCTTCCAACTAGCAAAATTAGTGCCATCAAAGTAAGGACCTCTACGGTGATAATTTCCCTCGCTAGATGCCATACTCTCCTAGGTTGTGAAACCAAGGCTATGACCGCCAAAAGCTATGGAAATCAAAGCAAATGGAGACCGAAGCTCTGATACCACTTGTAGGATCGAAAGTATGTCTAGAGGGGGGTGATTAGACTACTTGACCAAATAAAAATCTAGCCTTTTCCCAATTTTAGTTCTTGGCAGATTTTAGCTATCTTAGCACAAGTCAAGCAATCTCTACACAATTCAAGCAAGCATGCAAAAGAGTATATGAGCAGGGGAAAGTAAAGCATGCAACTTGCAAGAATGTAAAGAGAAGGGTTTGGAGGATTCAAATGCAATTGGAGACACGGATGCTTTTGTCGTGGTTCCGATAGGTGGTTCTATCGTACATCCACGTTGATGGAGACTTCAACCAATGGAGGGTAACGGTTGTGCGAGTCCACGGAGGGCTCCACCCACGAAGGGTCCACGAAGAAGCAAACTTGTCTATTCCATCACGGCCGTCGCCCACGAAGGACTTGCCTCACTAGCGGTAGATCTTCACGAAGTAGGCGATCTCCTTGCCCTTACAAACTCCTTGGTTCAAATCCACAATCTTGTCGGAGGCTCCCAAGTGACACCAAGCCAATCTAGGAGACACCACTCTCCAAGAATTAACAAATGGTGTGTTGATGATGAACTCCTTGCTCTTGTGCTTCAAATGATAGTCTCCCCAACACTCAACTCTCTCTCACAGGATTTGGATTTGGTGGAAAGAAGATTTGAGTGGAAAGCAACTTGGGGAAGGCTAGAGACCAAGATTCATATGGTTGGAATGGAATATCTTGACCTCAACACAAGTGTAGGTGGTTCTCTCTTAGAAAATGTGTATTGGAAGTGTAGGTATGTTCTGATGGCTCTCTCCACGAATGAAGAGTGGGTGGAGGGGCATATATAGCCTCCACACAAAATCTAACCGTTACACACAATTTCCCAAACTCGGTGGGACCGAATGGTTAAACTCGGTCGGACCGATTCAGCAAACCTAGTGACCGTTAGGATTTTCGATGGGACTGAGATGCAACTCGGTAGGACCGATATGGTTAGGGTTAGGGCATAACGTAATCTCGGTGTGACCGATTACACAAACTCGGTGGGACCGATTTTGGTAATAAGCTAACCAGAGAGTTGGTCAGGTAAACTCGGTGGGACCGATTCGCTCATCTCGGTGAGACCGAAGTGTTACAAAAGGGAAACAGAGAGTTTACATTGCAATCTCGGTGGGACCGGTCACTCATATCGCTAAGACCGAAACATTACGAAGGGAAACAGAAAGATTACAATCCCATCTCGGTGAGACCGAGATCCCTATCGGTGAGACCGATTTGCCTAGGGTTTGTGGCAGTGGCTTTGACATTTGAAACTCGGTGGCTCCGGATAGAAAGAATCGGTGGGGCTGAGTTTGACTTTTGGTTTAGGTCGTATGTGGATGTGGGAAGGTAGTTGAGGATTTTGGAGCATATCACTAAGCATTTTGAGCAAGCAAGCCATTAAGCAACACCTCATCCCTCCTTGATAGTATTGGCTTTTCCTATAGACTCAATGTGATCTTGGATCACTAAAATATAAAATGTAGAGTCTTGAGCTTCAAGCTTGAGCCAAACTTTTTGTCCTTAGAATTTTGAGGGATCCACTTTCCTCATCCATGCCATGCCATTAATTGAGCTTTTCCTGAAATATTAATCTTGGAATAATGTTAGCTCAATGAGCTATATGTTGTTAGGAATTACCAAAACCGCCCAGGGATAGTTGCACTTTCACTGACACAAAGTATTTCATTTTCATTTGGCTGGCGAGGGTGCGTTGCTGCGACGAGTCTGTGGTTTGATTCCCCACATACGCATAATTTTGGTTTTTACAGTATATCTTTCTCCATTGGCAGGTAGGCCCGCATAGATAGATAAAGAACACGAGCTGATCAGGCGCATGCGGACTGTTTGACTGGTCAACCAAACAAATACGGAGCTATACGCTGAGCCAGTGACCGTATAATCACCATATCTCGTATACAATGATCAAAGTGAGCTATCAAGACAAGTTCGATGACCGCCAATGCATTTTACTCGGTAATAAATGACCAGGATTGAAGTGGAATCCAAATTTGCTTCGTCTTCTGTCCTTGAGCTCTTGACAAACCAATGCACTATACGGTTGTCCGGCCACTCCACCCCAGAGCTCTCACCAAGCGTCGTTCATGCCACCGCGTCGCACACTAACCGATAAGGCAGCGATGGCATCCCGCCGCACCGAGTTCCTCGCCGCCCACGACCGCACACAAAATGGTAGGGAAGTGATGGCATCCCACCGTGCCGAGTTCATCACCGCTCGCGACCTCACAACTATGTGGGAGGAATTTGAAGATGCCAAGGCCGAATGGGCGGTAGAGCAAGAGGCGGCCAAAGCCGCACAGAGGGAGTGGAGAAGTCAGAAAGCACTCAATAAAAGAGAGGCCTGCCGCCGCAAGAAAGAAAAGGACGCACACGCTGCTGCGGAGAGGTTGCCGGAGATCCAAGCACGGTGGGGTGTCGCCGACAAAGCCGGGAAGGAGAACGACGGCGTCTGGCCAGCATGTGAGAATTAGTAGTACAAGTAGTTAGTGTGTGTGTGCCTGTGTCTGAGTACGAGCATGTACCAATACTACTAGTTACTACTGTAGTTTTTAGAGCAAATTACGAGTACATTAGCCTGGACTAAATGGAAAAATTCCTATCCTAAGCATCAAATGGCATCTCTTTCTCTATAGGAATTGAGATGCATGTCATCTCACTTCCTATGATTTTCATATTCCTATCCTATGAACGAAAGGAGGCCTCTGTTGGAGTAACTACTGTAGCTAGCAGTACTGCTGGTACAGTAGTTTTCTTCAAGAAGCGGAATTCAACGAAGTCATGATGGTTCCTTCGTCCGAGCAACTTCAAAGTGGGAAGTGGGCCAGTGATTTGACAGCTCATTAGTCATTGTTACTGCGGCGCGACGACCTGGGTGACTCTCCCTTGGAGTTCTGCGTGCATGGGAAGTGGACCAGGATGGTCGACGTCCCACATGTTGGCGAACGGAAGTATTCTTTCCGATATCGAGGAGCAAGGAAACAGCGTGGTATAGTATCACTGCTGATTGGTTCGCAAAAAAATAGTATCACTGCAGATTTATAATTATTTTTTATTTCTGATGAATGCTAGTGTTTCAACTCTTACGACGAAGGGTGCCAAACACGGCACGTGCTAGATGTCCCACTCGTCAGTGAAAGGAGTGGGACATGAACAGCATGGTAGAGCCCAGCGTAAAAAACAGCATGGTAGAGCGTCTCCACTCCTTCCACTTCTGGGTTGGAGACCACACGTAGTAGTACTTAGTGGTATGAACGATACAAAGTGCGACCTGGAGAGAAAGACACGTCTAGTTGGAAGGTCTCTGGGCATACACGTAAACAAATATAAAAGTCAATATGTGCCTCCAACTAATATAGTAGTAGTAGAGTACTTAGGCACATACTCCATAACATCACCGTGCATTGCACGTACAACATTTAGTGGTAGTACTTTGTAAGAGACAAATGCCGCCCAAGAGTTCCCTTCTCGACCTACTTTTGGGTGTTTGGTAGAGTGTATGGAGGGTGCATGAGTCCACACTAATTTAGCACAAATACACTAGAAGCATGCATGAAGAGAGCATGCATGAAGAGGGGTGTTGAGTTGAGCATGCATGAAGAGGGAACAACTATGCTGAGACGAGAACGCAACCAAACACACCCTATATGCCACGCATGTTCATACCATTTGTGCCTTTCTACTTCACTTACTGCGCTACATTACTCAGGTTCGTACGTCCACTCCTAGGTACATGTCCGTCTCGTAGTTCCAGTCCCACATGTTCTTCATATAGATGGAACGATCCTTGCATAACACGTGCACCTTGATGCTAGATGTCTCGTGTGTTGGCAAAAGGATGAACAAAGCTCACGTAAAAAATAGAGTGGAAGAACATAGATTCTGGACGACCGAGAACGAGAAAGGAACCTCGTGGTGGAGCGTCTGCACTCATAATATTTAATATTATTTAGCAATATAAAATTAACCAATCATCTCCATAATGGACTGGAAGAGTACGAAACACGGCAGCCCAGTGTAGTTACATCATACTAGTACATGGCTAACCCATGCTATCACCATATTTCTTGGATTCCGTGCGACACCTATCTCTAGTAATCCAGAAGCCTGTATCGCTTCTCCCTCCTCGTCTCTATCAAAGTGCGGCGGGCTGGCGTTTCTGCCATCTATTGAGGTCAGTTAACTATCACATGTTAGCGACATGCCAAGAGCATTCTAAAAAAATTCCTTTCATGTTCCGTTTTCAAGAAGAAAAAAATCCTTTCACGTACGAATTTGCATGTATGCTTTGAGCAACTTCCATGTCCTATACTGCTCCTGTTTGATACTCTAACTTAGCTAGAGGTTAGACTAACTCATGACTAACCCTGAACTAACTGTAGCCAAAGAGGTGTTTGGGTGACAGGGTTAGATTGACAATAAATGCACTTCATGGAGAGAGAAAAGTGATTTTTCAGTGGTCCCAATGAGAACTATCTCCAGTTAGCACCTCTTGGGTGGGATAGTTTTTTTGTGCGTTCGGTGCAACTTGCTCCAATTTAAACCCTCATGTTTGGATACTTTAGGGCTATTTGAGCCCCAACTAGCTCAAACTAACTCTATCCCATGAATCCAAACAGGGCCTATGGCCAGTCTCGACGCGGAGCAGTCGCGTGCACCGGGAAGTGGCGCTCTCTCGGCCGTCACGCCACTTCAAAGCCGGCGCCAGTGAAAGGTCGCCTCCGCTCTGGCCGGGCATTAAGCGCGCGCTGGCAAGGGAGTATAGGTTTTGAACCATTTCAGGTGTAGTACTGGTAGTTTGCAAAACTACTCAATTATTGCACTCAGTTTCCTAAGAAATTGTGGTAAAAAACATTACTCCACAGCCCACTTCCCTTCTCCTTCCTCTTCCACCGCCCGCGCACGTCCACGGGAAGCGACCGGTCAACCCTTATATAGGAGTTCTAGCACAAAAAGATGCATGCATGACCACTAAAATTTCCATATTAAAGCGCCGCTCCGGCAGGAGTATGGCGTATGTTGTTACCTTCGGCCGGCCCATGGCTACCGGGCGACGGCGACCAGAGAAGAGGCGGCGGGAGGGGAATGAAGGCAACTACTGTTTGGGTTCGCCTTCCGGCTTAAATAAATGCGCAGCATCATGTGTACCCACGGGTGCACAAATTGTAACATACGTGTCTGCTTAAGTGGGCTTATGTAACTGGTGTGTGTGCGAGAGAGATTCTGAGAGACAGTGTGTGTGTGTGTGCGACTCTACTCTTCGGACATGTACTCAACCTTTTGCATTGGGATATAAGTATAATGGTATTTACTTTAGCTAGTGATTTATGTGGCCATGTTAACGTGGTTGTGTCAAAAAAATGTCACTTCCTGCTTGTGATTTGCGTTATATAATTACAAGCAAGATTCTCGTGCATTGCAGGGAAAATCAATATGCATTTTTTAAACACCTGTTGTGATTGACCCATGCAGGAGTAATCCCATCTGTAAAAACTAATGATATCTCGAGAATTTTATTGGAAAACTAGCATCTCGAGAATGTCATCGAAAAAATGAAAGATGAGAGATAAGGCGAGGAGGAGTGGAGCATGGTGGTGACTGGTGGTCGGAATGGGCGGAGGCATGGGGATGGACGGCACCGGCAGGCGGCAGCGGCCACCATGCATGCTAGATTGTTCCACAGACTTACTCCTTTTTTAATTGCTGAGCAATGAGGTTGTGGGAGATAATGATGTGGAGAGAGGTGCGGGTATCTTTTGTAAAATTATCATAGTTTGCTTTCTATCCTCAGATATAGATCATACGGTCTGTATTACAAGATGGCAGGCACACCATCACTGCCAACTCGTTTTTTTATAAGGGTACAGATGATAAGTTTGCTGACTACTAAAGTAAAGTGGAATTTGTCCATGTTATGCAAGTAAATAATGGTGATTGTTTATCATACGGGTAAGGTTGGATGAAGGGTGGTAGGAACAAATGCTCCGCCTAGAGCATGTGTGTGTGAGATGGAGTCTTAGTGTGTGTGGGGTGTGTGTGTGTGTGTGAGGAGAGAGAGAGATGGAGTCTTAGTTTGTGTGTGTGAGAGAGAGAGAGAAAGATGGAGTCTTAGTGTGTGTGGGGGGTGCGTTCATGCATGCGTGCTTGTGTGTGTGTGTGTTTGTGTGTGTGTGTGTGTGTTTGTGCGTGTGAGAGAGAGAGATGGAGTCTTAGAGTGTGTGGGGGGGTGCGTGTGTGTGTGTTTGTATGTGCGTGTGTGTGTGTGTCGCAGGGTCCTCTGTGGCGGATGTAATTTAAGTGTGCATGGCTTCATCATAGAGAGGTGATGTGTATGGCAGAGGCCACCAACCATGGTGTGCGAGAGAGAAAATGCCCGTAGAGAGGGAAGAGAAGGTGTGTGCGCGTGAGAGGAGTCGACATCGAGAGAACGTGTTTGTTCGAGAGACACCGAGGAAGACTACTATATATCGATGGTGCATGTAGGCGGGAATTAAACAAAGGGATGGTCTTATTGGTTTCGGGGATATAGGGGAAGAGTGAGAGGCGGGGGGGTAGCTAGAAGGAGATTGTTAAGTGTGAGTGTGTGTTTTACCCATCCAGGCGGAAGTTGTGTGCACAAAAGAGGAGAACGATTCGATGTGGCGTTAGGATTGAGGGTAATTAACTACGTATGGAGACATAGAGACCTTGAACGTGCATGTGTGAGAGGTATACATGTATACGTGGGATGTGTGTGCGCGCGCGCATGATCGAGATAAAAGAAAGAAGACATAAGTCATAAGATCAACGACATGGGAGAGACGGATCAGTATGACAATATGCATGCATGTGAGAATGCAGGGAAGAAGGCCCGACAATTGGGCATGTGTTTTTGTCTTTAAGATATAGTGGCATGGGCTGGAGCATGAATCTATGGCGAGCGGAGGAAGTAAGGCGCAACGATTGTGCAAAAGAGACCAACCTATAAATGCATATGTATGGAGAGACATATATAGTGTGGGTGATAGGAATCAAGACTCCGTGCGAGAAAGAAATGTTGACGGAGAAACTACAGATAGATACAGAGATGGAGATGCTAGCTAGAGGGACATCCGCTGGTTTGCGTGTTGGGGATGACCGTCGGGTGGTTCAAAGGGTGAAGTTATATATGTGTGTGAGAGGGCACTTGACTGCATGTAGAGAGAAACATATGTAGTGTGCATGATAGGAATCAAGAGTGAGGGCGAGAAAGAAGGTTGATCGAGAAATAGATAAATAGAAAGATAAAGATGCTAGCTAGTGTGCGTTAGAGATAGGAGTCGAGTGGATCAGAAGGCTGGGTTATGTGTGTGGGTGTGAGAGAGATAGAGAGAGGGTGCATATGAGTCACATACAAATAGATATCAGAGAGAAATGATATCCAGAGAGACGCAGTTTTTTGTCTGCGAGAGAGAAAGATATTTCACAACGAGAGTGATAGCTAGAGAGACATACAAGAGATCTCTAGGGAGAGAGGGTGTGTGTGAGCGACATACAAGAGAACAATGGAGAAATATGAGAACCTGGGAGACAGAGTTTGTGTTTGTGTGTGAGAAAGATATATTGAAGAGGAAGAGTCGTAGGTTCTCATATCTAAGGAGCGAAAGACATCTCTGTATGAGGGGTGTGCGAGTGGCACACATGGGAATAGTAGAGAGAAATGAGACCCAGGGAGACAAAGTTTTGTGTTTGTGTGAGAGAAAGAGATTCCACATGGAGAATCATAGTTAGAGACACATAGCAGGGAGCGAGATATACTTAGAGAGAGATAGAGTGATGAAGGTCGAGGGAGAGAGTACCATCAGTGTGTTACGAAGATAAAAGATCATTGTCGACATACAGGTAGCACGAGAGATACCTGAGAGATGATGAACACGTATAGGTCCAGAGAGATAGTCCTATATAAGCATGAGTGATAGCTATATGAGACGAATATCTGGATTAAAGGGGATTCAATTTAAATTGGAGATCACGACATCGACAATAACATAACGCAAATTGGTGTATCAAACATGCATATTCATTTGAATTTGGGCACACGTGTAATGTTATATAGTTTATCAATATTGGTGATCCATAGATTCTTCAATTACAAACAATGCATGGTTTATATGCAATTAATGTCTAAACGGGATTACACTATATGTTGCTTGTGTGAAACACATTATACATGTTTGAGAAGTAAAAAAACCCGCATGAAACACACATTAATTGCAGACAGTTAGCGAGGAATGCATACATTGGATTTCAACATAAAGTGGTTTCAAATATTTGAAAATCCAAATTGATGGATACAACCTTATGAATCTGAGATCATGCCATTTGTAAACCATATTTATGTATAAATGGTGTTGTGCTTTTGAAAGTATATATAAAAAATGATGTATATAGAATGTAATTCCAATTGAAAATGGATCCCGCCCGACAAAAAATAGAATACAAACGGGATTCGAATTGAGTTGGCACGTAAACGTGCACTCTGCAAAATTTGAACGAAGCGGGGAAAGTCGCAGTAACCGCCCGAAACCAAAATCTATGAGATGGAAATCACTACTGCCTATCCCTGCCACGCAAAGCCTATCTGCTGGATTTCTATAGGTTTCGATAGGGGTAGGTTTCTAATTTCACCCAAACGTGACGTAACCGCCTCTCACCCGGATTCATACATGATGGGCGCCAAAACACAGTGTGTCCTCGGCCGAAATCGACTCCCTCCCCGATTCATATTCATACACGGTGGGCGCCAAAAACAAACTCTCGTCGGCAAATATTCGGTGTATGCGAGATTACCGTCCTATCCCTAACCGACTAATGTTGCTGTGATGTAGTAGAAATTTGAAACGGGGGCTAAGTTTGTAAATTTCCTCGCATTTGAGACAAGCGCGCCCTGAATACATGGTTCCCCCTTCCTCTCTACCTCCCTTTTCCCCATTTGTACTCCGTGGACGCCAAAACACCCTCTCCACCCCACCCTCCTCCGTCCGCCGCCATCCGCCACCCCATCTACCGCTGTCCTCCTCCACCATGCCGGAGTTGATACCCCGACGCTGCTGTCCATTACAAGAGATCGACCTCTCTCATCCACGGCTTTGGACCGGGATCCTTGCATCCCGTCCTCTCGCTTCATCCCCGTTGTCGTCCACCTTGCCGGCGCCGCTCCTACGACCGTCTCGTCCACCGTGCCCCGCTGCCACCGTCTACCCTCCTAGATCTGCTTCCATGCCGCCGACAGCCATCGCTACCGCAACACCGTCAAATTCTCAGCAGATGCGTACACGGCGCCGCACCAGAGGCGGTACTCTTTCGTATCTGCTCAACTTATTTATCGCAGCAAGAAAATAGATTAGCACTGCTTTACTCTGATTTTCTTGTCTTGGTTGCGAAGTTGCCTTTGTCCGGTTTGCACCTTCAGATCTGCCATGGCATGCTCAACACTATACTCCCAATGCTTATGGTTTTACCCTTATATATTCCACACTAGTTAAATCACAGTAGACTAAATTTCAAAATTGGGTCAGTCGATTTTTCAGAGCTCGCCGGAGTTCGCCGGTGCGATCGAAGGGGCTCAGGTGGTTGTGGGGCCTCGCCGAATGAAGAAAACTCGACGTGGGTGGGGGTTGGGGCGGGGGTGGGGGTGGGGGGTGGCGGAGGAACACAGGCGGTGGGGCCGGTGGTCCGGCCGGCGGCCCGTGCGGTGTTCTGTGTGGGAAGAATCAGAGACGAGGAAGAAGAAGGGTTAGGAGACGTAGGATCTTCATCCAACCGCCTGAAATGGTCAAGAGACAGCTGGGAGTTGCATTCTTAATGTGCTCTAGTTCATCATGTGTGGGCACTGCGCAACCAACATTTTATTATCCAAAATCTGCTTGCTCTTCTTTACCATGTTCCTCTTCCGTAATTCTTTAATATGTACTCTCTCCGTTCCTAAATACAAGTCTTTGTATAGATTCCACCATGGACTACATATGGAGAAAAATGAGTGAATCTACACACTAAAATGTATCTGGATACATCTGTATGTGATCCATGGTGGAAATCTCTACCAAGACTTATATTTTGGAACGAAGGGAGTATGATAGTAGTACAGTATGTTCCTTGTACTGAACATGAGCAGGGATATTTGCAGTGTAGAGGTCTATACGGTCGGTTGTGATGGACACTTTGAGCCTCTTTGATTCGTAGGATCTTGTAAACATAGGAATAGGATTTGTAGTGGCCTGCCCACTTGAATCCTATAAGAATAGCAAGGAAATGTGGGGAGCTGTGTCGCCTTTGAGAGTTACACTGATATTAACAATACCGCACCTTCACTTGAAGAGAGCTGGTATCCAAAGCCTTTCTAGCCGTACCGGCAATACTAGCACATATATTCCAGCAAGTTCCACTTTGCTGATTTTACTCTAATGCTTAAGGTTTTCCCGTTATATCTACACTATGATCTGTGTAGTTGCTTTGTGTCGCACTAGCAGCAGTCCACTCTTGAAGCTAAACACTGCAATGACTTACAAAATTGGCACCAAGGCATTGAGTGCCATTCTGGATGCAATGAAACTCATATGCTCCCCACCTGTTGATTCTTGTTCAGAATATGATCTTAAAGACTATTCTAACATCGAGGAGTCAAAGGAAGATGGCCTGTCCTGTTCACCCATCAAGGTGCCTGTTCTAATTTGGCAATGTTTTATTGATTGTGGGTATCTTGCATATGTTGTCTTGCATTTCTTCTACTTTGTTGCACTGCCATCTGCTTAGTTTACTCATCATATATGTCGAGATGCCATGCCCATCCATTATTAATACATATTCCATCTGTCATCATACCATGTTTTTTCACTCAAATGTTGTTCTTGTGCATCAGACATCAAAAAGGAAGAGGGTGATTGCTGAACATGAAGGAGCACCAGCAAAGTCCTTGAAAAACGTGGTGGTGCCAGAGAAATCAGACAGCACCCCACTTATATTGGTTGTACAACGAGCAACACAAAACGTAGGACCGACTCCAGCAGACTATACCCATACTTCACTGGCCACACCACTAGTCCCACCACACAGGACCTGCACTCCGGCAAAGGGTATACCGATTTCATTTGCCATAGCACCAGCTGTACCACAGAAAAATCCCACTCCAGCAAAAAGTACAGCAAGTCCACCGGTCGAAGACCTATCCTAAATGCAGAGATGGCCAATTCCTGCAGATTGGAACCCCATTCCATTTATTCCCAGTTTAAAAGACAATGCTTTCAATGTTGTTAGGGACTACTTGCATATATTCCCATCATGGGAAGATTATTGTGAAGACAAACACCATTTTCACATCTTCCTGTCCAACTTACGTGTAAGTGCTATTATTCATGGTTATTATTTCTTGTTTTCGGCTGATTGAACACATCAATGATTTACATTACATTGTTGTAACTAGGCGAGTGTCAATCTGGATAGTCATGACGAGTAAAGCTTGCTTGTGCTTTTCAAGGAAGCATTGCAGCAGTATCGGTGTTACCTGAGGAAATCACACTTTGATGGCATGTCTATAAACGAATTTCCGGTGAAGTCTCCTGTGCTAAATTTAGAAGACATTGAATGGAAAAACCTTGTTATGCACTGGTCTCGTTGCCAGGATGAGGTACTGTCTATGAAATCACATGACAATTTGAACTTCTACTTTTTTGCATGTGCCTTACAGATCTTTTTTGCAGGAAATCTGCTCGAAGAAGAATTCCGATTTGACAAGAACGACAGGATATCGCAAATATGCTGCCCGCTGCTTTGCTCTTGTTAGTACCTGTTGTCCTGTATCACTATACTTGCATACATACCTGGTTCATTATGTGACAGCAGTATGCATGATAGCTTGCTTATCAATTGTTCGCTCTAAATTATCTGATTTGTATGAATGGTTACATTAGTGTAGAATATATCCAATGCCAATGTTTTTAAGCTCTGCATTGTTCTAGTAACTACATGTTGTCCTTTATCAGTGTACTTATAATGATAGGTAGTTGTTCATGTACCATCACTCTGCAGCTTATTTTCCTTTGCCCTCCATTTTCTACACATCAGATCTATATTTACTCTTACCATAAGGTTGGTACTGAAGAAGTTTAGCTGTGCATTTCTCTTGGCTGTACCTTCTGCCTGTATCGCTGCACTTACATTTGTAGCTACTTGGTTATGTAGCATCACTCTTCATCTTATCTTAAATATTCTCCATTTTTCGTATATTATCACATCTATATTTACTCTTAACAAAATGTAGAATAAAGGTAATGCTTTTGAAGAAGATTCTATGGTAAACTTCTTGAATTGCCCCCCCCATCAGCATGGACAAGGCCTTTATAGAGCCTGTCTTCACCAATAATGTAAGTTTGTCCATCTCAAGCCTTCAAACTTTGTTGTATATATTTGGTTAGGCATGACTGCAACAGCTGTTTATTTTTGTTGTTTGCATCAAATTGCCTGTTTGAAGTTTATTATGTAGTTCATAAACAAAAGTTTGTCCTTTCTTAATTTAAGTTTTCAGTTGTACAACCAAGTTCCTTCTTCATACCATGTAAATTAAACTATACAGAGCAAGTGATCTTCTTTTGCACTGCATGTATGCTTCTGTTCTTCATCCGTAATACAGTGGTGTGGTGAACCTACCCACTACAGCATAATGTCATATTCTGCAATGTCTTAACTATGAACAATGTCATATCATTCTACTATTATTTAAACCGTCTCTTTATTTGTCAATCTGAAATGGTATAAATTGACAGCACAGTAACCATTGATACTTATGAGTTCTTGATCTGTAATCCAGTGGTGTCGTGAAGCTGCCAACTCCTTCACAATGTCATTTCCTGCCATGTCTTGACCTGAACAATACCATATTGTGTTAATGCAATTTTAAACTGTGTCACTTTATTCGTTAGTAAGAAATGTGATGAATTGTCAGCACTGATACTTTTATGTGCAAAACCTGTCATCTGTCTGCTTGTTTATCTTTCAGAGTGAGCAAGATATAAGTGTTGAACAAGCACAGTCTCATCATCTTGCTCAGCTGCTTGTGCTGCAGCTCCCCAGCAGGGCTAACCTTTCTTGAACTCTATTGAAGTATTGTCGGTTTTGTATATTATTTTATCGGCGTGTTTATTTGCACTGGTGGCGATCTTTGATGCCCAGTGTATGTAATCTGCTGTGTGCTTGTGCATTATTATCATAGTGGCGAACTTTGATGCTCAGTGGATGCAATATGCCGTAATTGCTTGATTGTATAGTCTAGGTTTTTTTTCTTATTCATGATGCTGCAGTTATTTTACTGTATATATATCCTATCTTCGCAGTAAACCGACCAAACCGTAAAATTACGGTACATAATCGGGACGTCATAAAATCATGATGTAGGTTGGGCCTGAAACGTGCCGAACAGCTCACGGGCCGGCAGCAGCCCGAATGAACCCCGGCCCATGATTGTGCAAAAAAAATCATGGGCTTTTAACAGGCCAAAATTGTCTCGGTCCTTGTTCAGCCCAATCAGATATCGACTGCGAGCAGGCCGGATGCAAACCGGGCCATAGTTAGGCCCAACTATATGACGGGCTTTTAACAGGCCAAAATTAATATAGGGCCGAAATGTTAAACGGACCCTTAACAGGCCAAAACTAATATCAGGCTGAATTACTAAGTGGGCCTTTAGCAAGTGGGCCCAAAAGCATAGTGTCCAGTTGACGGGCCGAATCTGATATGGGACATAATTGAGCCCAAAGCCTCTTAAAGGGTCGGACCTGATCTGGGCCATAATTTGGCCCAGAACGTGGTAGGCTTTTAACGGGCCGGATCTCATATGGGCCACTATTAGGCCCGGACCCTTAACAGGCCAAAACTAATATCAGGCTGAATTACTAAGTGGGCCTTTAGCAAGTGGGCCCAAAAGCATAGTGTCCAGTTGACGGGCCGAATCTGATATGGGACATAATTGAGCCCAAAGCCTCTTAAAGGGTCGGACCTGATCTGGGCCATAATTTGGCCCAGAACGTGGTAGGCTTTTAACGGGCCGGATCTCATATGGGCCACTATTAGGCCCGGAGCATGGTAGGCCATTAATGGACCGGATCAAATATGGGCCGGCATTTGGCCCAAAACATGGCAGCCAGTTAATGGGCCGGCCTACTAGGGTCCTTAAAATCATGTGGGCCTACAGCTGGGTTGGCCCATTAATGTTGGCGAAATCTCGTGGGCCTTTAGTTGGGCCGGCCCATTATGATCCGCAAGAATCTTGTGGGCCTTTACCTAGGCCGGCCCATTATGGCACACAAAAATCTTGTGGGCCCTTACCTGGGCCGGCCCATTATGGCCTGCAAAATCTTGTGGGCCTTTAGCTGGGCCAGCCCATTATGGTCCGCAAAATCTCGTGGGCCTTTAGCTGGGCTAGCCCATTATGGTCTGCAAAATCCTATGGGCCTGCAGTTGGGCCGGCCCATTTAAACATGATGGGCCAGTCCACGTGTCAACATATCATAGGCGCGTCTCGCCCATTGGATGAGTGACACATGTGCCAACGTGGACCTGACACGTGTCTCCTCCAGCCAATGATGATTTTACACATGGAAAATCCCCATTGGTCGGGGCAGTTAACGGTTTATCGGATCCAAAACCCGACCCGATAGCTTAACGGCGTTCCGTTACGGTGGATGCCACATGTCGCTCACCCTTGACGAAAGCACTTCTGTGACGCTCGATTTATCATCATGGAAGTGGACACTTCTGTGATGATAATTTTGGTAATGTCATGGAACACTTCTACGACAACACAGGTATGACTATCTTGATTCTGTCATAAAATCGGCATGGATGTACATGCATGACAGAAAACGTGACCTACTATGACAAACACGTATCATCACAGAAGTGTATTTTTTTTTGTAGTGCGACCAAGGCCAGGCGGGCGCAAGCGGGTGCAGTGTACCAGTTTCCTCTTTGGTGCTAAGGAGGCAAGCGCAGGCGCGGAGTCCCGAGGAATCAAGAAAAGGTTTCCATACCGGTGCAACAAGACCAAGACCGCCAGGATGGCAGGACAGAGGTCAACGCAGAGCCCACCGCGGCATCACCACAAAAGGCTTTTGGAGGCAAAGAATACTTTTGTCATGATAACTTGTACTAGTTGTCTCCCTTCGAATTTGGCCATTGTGGGATCCCTTT